>NW_027441493.1:0-190000 GCF_964195595.1 Calonectris borealis | reverse complement strand
CAGCCAGTAACGGAAAAGGTGGCTTTCCATCTGATCCTTTAATTATCTTTAATTTTTATAGGCAATTATGGTTTCCTCAAAAAGCGTTCATTTCTCAGAGTCCTGTTTTCAGTCATGTACCGGAGTTTTATTTTAAATAACCTTAGTGGAAGCACAGATGCCCTTTGTAAAAGCCAATTCAAATGAAGCCATTTAAAAATTAATTACCACTTGGATTCTCCACAACTATCTGTGCATACTTGCTTCATTATAAATCAGCTGTTGTATAAGTTATGCGTTATACAGCCTCTTTTAACAGGTGACAAGGAGTCATCTACTGAATTTCTGTAGAATACTTACACTTCCCAGCCTGGTCTGCCACCTGCTGAGCAAACTGGACTGGCTCTCATTGGATGACCTTTTGGAGTGGGGAGAGGAAAAAGAAAGAAATCCCATTCAGTTCCTCTGAAGGTAATTTTTTTAAAGAAATTCTGAAGTTACAGTTACTTACCAGTTGTGGGTATTGCTTGTCCTTGGGGGCCCAGAAGACTTGGTAATGCTGGTTGTCTTTGTACGGGAACCTGATAGACATCTCAAAAAACCATTAGTAGGCTTGAGTTCTGAAGGTTTTAACCAACTCTCCCGTGGAGAAGAATGTGGATTAAATGCCGAACTATCTGTTTGTTGCAGACCACCGTAAGTCACCAGAGTTGGCTATATCATTTTCTATGAGAGAAATGAATCCCACCTCTCCTTTGCCAGAGGGTAAATGTAAATTGCAGGCTCAGGGTAAAGTTCGTCTCCGAGTAACTACATTTTATAAATGGAAGAAGTCTGTTTCCTACAAAATGAGATCCATGACAGAAACACAGAAGTGCTACCAAGTGCATTTTAAAACAGCCACTCCTGTCAGCACACAGCAGTATTTTCTTAGTTTATAGCAACAGGAAAACTTCAGTCTGTTTCACACATGGGATTTGATAAAAGTCAGAGGGGGCGGAAATCTCAGTCCAACAGCTACTTGTTAAATTTTGCAAGAAGCCTTTGAAACATAAACCAAAAGCAAAACGAGCTTTCAGAGAGAACGACTCCACTGCAAACACTACTGAAATGTTTTGCAGAAATACAGATTCTTAGCATACCACACGTTTAACCAGCTTCCAGGGGCACGAACAGCAGGACCACCCTATTTTAATATTCAAAAGTATCCCAGATTCTATGGTTAAGCACAATGACAGTGCTTCCTGCCCCGTAATTACAGATGCTGGCCAACTTGGTTGCATAGCCACTCAGACATGCACGCGTGGTTTCTCTCGCTCACTTTTTGGCCAGTCCAATTAATTCCATACTTACGCATTAATAGTTGGTATTGCGTATTTTCCAGTGTTTGTCAGCATAGCACCCTTTGTATTGGGGTCTTTCACCTCCATCATGAAACTCCTTGGAATTCCTGTGCTCTTTAATTCTGGGAACAGGCTCAACATTTTTGTCCTGTTAAGAAAAGAAATGCAGACATATCTCCTTTTAAGACCCACACTTAAAATGACATTTCAATGATTATTTTAAGCAGCAAAAGCCTTTAATCCTCTCCTTTTACCTAGCATAAGGGTTGCTCGACTAAAATACTTATTTTCCTAAATGAATATAGCCAGGATGTTCCAAAGGCTTGAGCAGTGTTTTGAACTCATTACATTCTTTGGCTTAAGTTCAGGTTCTTTAAGGGTGAAATATCCCTTAGCTCACCATCCCCTCAGAAAAGAGATACAAACCCGCTCCTCCTCCAAAGCGCAATTCAGAGCACAAATATTCAATAGATGGGGTCAACAGAAACATCTTGGTTTTACATGAAATACTAAAAACTGTGAACTGTCATTAAACAGAGTTAAAACCAGAAACATTTCCAGTAATATTGAAATATATAAAAATATGCATGAAAGTTCACAGAGCAAGATCTGTGGACATACTTAATGTCTATGACCTACAAAAAAGAAAAGTTTACATTTATAATGCCAGGTTTCCCTTGGATTTTGAAGGGCTTTGCAACATTGCCATATGAACCTCTGTCTTTCACCCCAAGAGAAACAATTCTTAATATGAGTATTCATGGATTTGTTACGTAACTGCCAAGGTAAAAAAATGAAAAGCTAAGGAACACCAGAAGTCCCCCACAGTCTTACCCCATTTGTTGGGCAGTTCTTTATACAGTCGCCAGGTTTTCCGCAACGAAAGCAAGCAGATGATGGTGGAGGTGGACCCCAGGGTTTCTTCATGTAACTAAAAGGGTTTGGGGCAAAGAAGAAAAAGGTATGCACATGTCTCTCTCGTTAAAACAAACTTCTCTACAATCTTTCCATAATCTTCAAAGAACAGATTTGACATTATCAACACTTACTTGATTGGATCATATTCCTGGCAAGACTGTAGCATCATAGCTTTTATTTTATCTTCTTCGGAAGCATTGGCTTCAGCCAGATTGGCACTCTGTTTAACAGGTAATTATTTGACACATACATTAGAAACACATTTAAGCCCACACTGCCAAAGAGAACACCACTCACCCAACCCTGTAAAGAGCAGCACAACGCCAGCTGAGGTTGCATGAAAACAGCTGCTCATATGAAACAGAGTTGTCCAAAAGATGTTCTGGGGAGTCCTTACGTCATCACAGGCTGTTTATGTGCCTGTTAACCTACTTGAAAAGAGCATTCCTGGGCACTCAAAACCTTAGGCTCTTCATGTTCCCCCCCACTAACTTCTTCATAGGAAGCAAGTTAACTACAATAAGCAAAACCTGCGGTTTTTTTCCAGTTGACCGTGTCCTTTTAACATACAAATTGTAATATAAATGTTATGCAGAACTGGATCTTCAAATTATTGAAGCCAGCTGATTTTTTTAAAGTAGTATTTGTTCAAATGTTTTTATTACACACTAGTACAGATACAAGCAGGGTCTAAGGGAGTGACTGTAAATGATTTGGACCCTCAAGCACCTATCATTCAGATCAACCACTCATGGTTTTGGTTTTAGATGCATTCATTCACAAAAGCAACCAACTTGTTTCAGCATTTTGTTAAAGGGCTGTTTCATATACACAGCTTTTTCTCAACTGTAACATAATCCAGATCGACATCTATGAAATCATTTCCATTAACATTTACAGAAGACTTTACAGATACTTGACTAATTTCTTTGAACCCAAGCGGTTTACAAAACACATCCAAAACCCACAAGACATTACTAGGAATAGACCAAAATTCAAGATGGCATTTAATGCATAATAAAACAGAAAACTTTTTACAACACATTGCCTCCATGCTAAGCCAGTCTGCACTGAGGAGGTTAGAGTAAGGAACCGTTTGGAGCTGCTTTATCTTATGTTCCTCTATTTTTCTGAAATACTTACATTTTCTCAAAAGCTTAAATGTGTACACCACTTGGACAGTTTTTCACATTTTAGAGTAAAACTTCACCTGAGTTTACAGAACCAAGGACATGTTTAGGGACAGCGCTAACAGAGACCAATTTCTCCTGGTGGCTACCTTCCAAACTATTTTTTTTTTCCTTACCAAATGTCCACAATTTAATTTCTGCAGTGAGAGAGGGAAGAAGTTACCAGTGGGAAGAGATTTTTCTTTCTGGGAAAGGAACTCCAGCCTGTATTTTCAGAAGAAAGGACTAGCTCCTCTGCATTAGGCCCTGCCTTCTCTAATCTTTGTAACTTTAAAGACTAGTCATTTAATTGGCTAGCACTACGCCTTTTCACAAAGTGCAATCCCTAGTGCTTTCCCAGACAAAGTTACATGTTGTTGAGCAAAAAATGCAAGCAGTTCCATAGCAAAACATGGCATTACAACAGTTTCAGAAGGTCACGTTTGCTAATATGCCACACATACGCATCAGTATTTTCCTGTAAACAATTAGGTGCATTTACACAATTTACACAGTCTGCGATCAAACAAATTAGATTGTGTTGTCCACTGTATATATACTACAGTGTATGAAATTGTGCAGCATTCAAAGCATGGATCTATAACTGTAGCGCCTAGAAATTCAAAAATAGCCATGCAGTTGTCCGTGTTCCAGAAACGCTTCTATTTTGGCTCTTGCAAACCCCCCTGAAATGTCCGTCACTTACAGCCAATTAAATTCTTCTGTGAAAATTGTGTTAGTTTCCAATGCAAAATGAACGAAAAGTATGAGAAACGGTAAACAGCTTCTGAAGTGCTTCTTCTTTGTGTCTTGAAGATGAGTAATACTGCAACATTACGTTGCGGCTGATAAGGTCCTCCCTCTTCTATCTTCCCAAACTGGCAACTACTCTTTACCAGGATAGTATCAAAATATACACACATTTTAAAGTCAAAAGAAATACTTTAAATTATTAAAAATTAAATTAAAGGTTTGTTCACATGACAACAGTTATCCAGCTTCAAGATAATCTTGAAAATGCTATGATATTTTAGGAAATATTTATTAAATTTGAAAACTTGCTGAGATTCCACATACTCATTGATCTGTATCTGCACGCTACTCGTCATGAATCAGCCATGCAACCATTGATAACGTTAACAAACAATTCACACATCATCCAAAGTGTCCCATGAGCAGAGGCAATTCAAAGGCTGCTGTGCAACTGGTGTACAAATAGAAAGGCGCATGCTCCCTGCCACTGCTAGAACACCACCAGGCTCGCAATGACAGCCACGTACCTCCTGAAGTTGAGGAAGGACAAGGACATCCTTTAGATTGCCACAGCATGGATTCTTCATACATTTACCTTCAAGAGCGTACTAAAAGGAGAGTAACGCATTTTTGAAGGCCTCTCCACCATTACAGCATACATTCATCATTCCCAAACATCCACCACTCTACCAGTTGTTTCTGCAATGTTCACAGCTGAAAGACTAGAAAGCTAATCTGCCTGGTTAATTTTCAGCGCTAGAACAGCGGTGCCGTTCCTTCCTTATCCCCTTATACATACAGGTATGTATCTGACCTTTGATGCTAGCCGCATCTATCCTCTCATTTTAAGGCAGCATTACAATACCAGGAGAGGGTGCCCGAAACAGAGGATGCACTGACAAGACAGCACTAAGCAGACGTGTTTAAATTAACCCCCAAAACAAGGCCATGTTTATAAGCACAGTGCTGCGGTGTCCAGAATTACTAGAGGGTGCCTGAAAACACTGCAACAACTACTGCAGGAATACGCCCAAAGTTGAGATGCAGAGCCACATAAATTCAGGGTTTTTTGCTTGCAGATGCCTCGTGGGTACCGGGAGGCTGCTGTACTCTTTGTTCGAGACACAGTGTAACTCATCCGTCTACTTGATTTATTGAGAACCAACATTAGAAAGACATGGCAAAACCACAAGCTAATAATATCTACTAATTGTGGTGGAGAGACCTATCTTTAAGGCGGCTGGAAAACATGACCGTTCAAACAATGCTAATGTAGCTGATATAGAACTGGACTGTATGAATACATAAATGACAGCAGTAATCCTCTAGTCAGCACTGCATTGGAATAGCTGTAATTTTAATCAATACACCTGATTCTCTGTCCTCCGTAAATCTTAGGAATACAGAACCAAAACCCGGAGCACAGATACCAGCTTAGGGTAAAAACAGACGTAGCAAGATAACTAGTAACATTTGGTAATGTGCTAAACTGCTTACTGAGTTTCAAGTTTGGAAAGGATTAACTATTCCTTCATCGTACTTGCACAAAAGGCAATACACTTTAGGATATTGTTCTTTTTCTCTTGCCTGAAACGGACATTGTCTTGAGGAAACGCATAGGAATCGCTTACGAATGGAACTTCTTGTTTGCATCGTTCGCCAACTGGTAAACCTTGGTCTTTCCTCTATAGCTAGTATGCAAAAAACCCAGATTTGGGGCGTAAGAATACCTGCCATATCCCCCCCAAATGCCAGAAATAGTCAAACACTGAGAATCAGGCTCTTCTGAGACGGGAACAAAGTATGCGTTTACGCTACAATGCGTATCTGTCTTTACTATAAAAGCCATAAAAGCAAACACATATAATAAGGAATCTCTGCACGTCGAGGAAACAGGATCTACAACTTGGGTCTCAGAACAATCAACCCCAAGAACAAACCCAATAGAATAATCTTAAAAGTTACCATGGTTGGAGTTCGAACCCCATGTCCCAGCAGGCCTAAAAATGTAAGTCCACTTTCGGACAGACACATTAAAATCTACCCCATGCCAACAAAAATTAACAGCAGCTTTAACAAGAAAGAACGCCTCTGTAAACTAATATCCATAAAAAAAGTTAACACACTGAAACCCCTAACAAAGAATACAATGCTTTATGGATACTTACATAACATCGGTTTTGCCGGTAGCTTTAACTCCTCCAACAGGGATTCTTCTAACAATTACCGATGAGTTCTTAGGAATCAGGGCATTCTCATCTGTGTATTCTGAAAACAACATAAATACAGAGAAAAACATCAGTCAATTCGTAAGAATGCATGCTCATATGTAATTACGTAGCACTTCGCAGAATCCCTTTACAGATACAAAAGCAAAATTTTATATGTAACATCACGCTTTCATCGTCTCAACACACTAACAGTATATTCCAAGAAATCTTGGGGTTTGAGAATCAAACACAAGCAGCAAAATCTTTTTCCTTTTTTTAAAACAGTTTGAATGCCAACAGCAAAATGGACTCAAAGGTCACTAAAGGAGAGTCTGCTAATGCACGAGGTTCTTTCCTGACCTAGCTTAAAGTTGCTTTTGCTTCCGTTAGGCTACAAAACCCATAGATCTTTGGAGAAAAACAAACCACAGCAAAGTCTCACCTGCCTAAACCAGATTCTAAAGTCTGACTAGCTTGCCCTGCAACCAAACAGGCACTTAGCTAAAGCACGAGAACTCTGCGCCATTGCTTTCATAGCTGTTAACTAAAAACCAGTCACCTGTGCTGCCAGTGCTCAAGCCTGACAGAACACAGAAGAGAGCCTGCCGCCTCTGCCTGTTTCTTGGAGCTTAATCCATCAACAACCACACTTCTCAGCTGCTCAGGGCTTTACGTTTAAATGGAAACAGAACTGGCAGTGCTAGAATTTGGATCACAGACATTTTGGGGTTTTTTTGAGCTTGCTTTCACAAGTAGGGCAGAATTGGCTCAAACTCAAGTGGTATCTCCCCTCTTAAGCTAATCATCTAGTTTGAATTAACCAAAGGGACGTGAATTCGTTCGATCGATTCCCTTTTTGCAGAGCAGAGAGGCCCAAATGAAATTACTTAGGAAGACAGCCTTGAAAAGCCTTTCAGGAACAGCGTGTGCCTGAAGCTCTCCATGCTTTGCCTTGGCTTACACCCTGTTAGTCTTCTGAAGAGGAGGAAAGCCTTCTGACCTTTTACATAAGGCCCAAACAAAAAAAAACAACTACCTGAGACACTTGGACTGAGTAAGCTTAAAATGCAAAGATCTCTCCATGAGAATGCTTTTTCTATTGTACTTACACAAGCTGGATAGGACTGAATATTTTAAAGCACTATCAGCAGGCATCCCCTGTAATCTGCCTACAGTTTTAAATATTCAAAGCCCTTACCTTTGCAGAGCGAATCAGAACAATGGTCTGAAAACCAAAGATACTGTATACCTCGTCAAGCCCTGTCAGGTGGCATCCCTAAGACCCTAACGTTGTGCTGTTAAGGCTCTTCACAGACACTCTCCTGAAAATAGTTTAAGTATCTGCAGATAAACAGCAAGCTTTAGGTCCAACCACTTTAAAGGCTAGGGCTGAAGTTACAGTTACCGCAGTGTACATACTACTCTCTTTAAGTTTTAACACATGAAACAGGAAGAGGAAAAAAAACGCTAGTACACATTTTAAAGAAAAGCCTGTTGTAAGAGTGTCACAGAACCACAGGGGGAAAAAAAAAAAAATGTAATGTTATGTTTAAGGAATGAAAACACTTTACAAGTCTTTTTCTGAAAAGTCACATCCCAAAGTCTTTAATCACATTCAAACTTATCGAGATGGCAGATTACCAAACTGAAATATCCTACTAAGTAATACGAAACCATTATCATCTCTAAGAATCAAGCACCATTTGTTAGATTTAAAAGAATTTATGATGTCTCTAAGAACATTTCTTACGTATATCCACCATAAACGTTCTGCCATAAAACTTCAGTACTGCCCTGATACGGTTAACACGTAGTACAGGAAAAAAAACCACCGTTAGAAACGAATGATGAAATGATGCTCAATAGCATCTGAATGACCATGTCTTTGGTGTGGAAAAGAAGTTATATTAACAAGAAATTCCAAAGTATAATTTAGATACGGAGAACACTCATGCGCAAGACGGCTTTCAAGGGTCTGCACAGATTTTAACTCACAGATACGCTCCTGATCCAAAATGTTGCTAGTGGGCAGTTTCTGCAACAGCCACAAAACCCATTTTCCAATGCAGTGGAGTAAAACAAGTTGAAGTCAAAATTAAGTCACGAAATTCACCAAATCCAGGTGGTTTCTTTTCTTCAAATTAGCCATCTCTTTTATTTCTATCACTTTCAGCTTTCTCCACCACATTTCAAAGAAATCTGGCAAGTTGGTTATTAGAAGATATGCTCCCACATTTCCTTCTCATTTTACCTAGAAGAATTCCAGGAAACCAAAGCTTTTGTAAGCGCCGTATGTCACACATCAACCACGTACTCTTCTACGCCTAGCTCCATGTCTACAACACAGATCTGAAGGTAGTTGTCACAACAGCAACTACAGAAGAACAGCTCTGTGAGGCCCCCAACACAAGTCACAGCTACCGATGGTGGCCGAATCGCATTATGGCTTCCCACCCCACTTAATGCCCAGCGCCGCTTGCCCTCCCGGTCCCGCCGCATGCTGGCGGCATGGGCCCCAGCCTGACTCACGCTACGTGGGGATGACCCACAAAGAGCAGAGCGCGGCTCCCACAGGCCACGGCCGACGCAGGGTGGTCTGCGACGCCGCCAGCCGGGCGGTGCCCGAGGCCCCGCGCCCGCCGCCCCCGCGCACCTTCTTTGGTCTGGGCGTTGGTGATCTGCAGGTCGCAGCTGGCCACCTTCAGCTCCTCGCAGCCCATGATCTGGTGCTTGAGGTCACACCGGGAGATGTGGAGGCCGTTGAAGGTGACCATGTCATGGTTCAGCTTGGAGGCGAACTTGTAGTGGACGCACGACGTGGTTGGGGCCAGGAGGTGCCTGCTCCGTGATGGCGTCTACCGCGGCAGACAGCGTCGTGGCCGCTGTGCCAGGTGAGGGCCCGCGGCGGTTCCTCCTCCACCGAGGAGGCCAGGGCAAGCAGCGCGGGCTGAGCTCGAGCGGGCCAGTGGCGCTCAGAGGCTGCGGTGCTCCGCCATGGCCTTCCTGGCCGACAACCGCACAGGCCGCTGCAAGCGTGTCACTGTGCACACGCAACGGCACACTGCACCCACCCCCCGCGCCTCACGTGACCCAGCGCATTATGACAAAAGGCCCGCGTCACGTGGGCGTGGCGGCCCCGCACTCTTCATCCTAACACCAAGCGGCCCCGAGGGGAGGGGGGGCCCGTCAGCCCCGGGCCTGTCACCACCCCGGGCCGCTGGTCTCCCTGCTGTCCCCTGGCCTGTCACCACCCGGTGTCCTGCCACCCCCCAGGCCTGTCACTGCCTGGTGTCCCTCCTGTCACCCCCCTAGGCTGTCACCACCTGATGTCCCTCCTGTCACCCCCCAGGCCTGCCACGGCCCGGTGTCCCTCCTGTCACCCCCCGGGCCCATCACCGCCTGGTGTCCTGTCACCCCCCAGGCTGTCACCACCTGATGTCCCTCCTGTCACCCCCCAGGCCTGTCACTGCCCGGTGTCCCTCCTGTCACCGCCCGGGCCCATCACCGCCTGGTGTCCTGTTACCCCCCAGGCTGTCACCACCTGGTGTCCCTCCTGTCACCCCCCAGGCGGTCACCACCTGGTGTCCCCTCCTGTCAGCAGCCAGCGAGGGCAAGACAGCCTGGGGCAGATGCAGCGGGCTTGGCCGTGTGGCGCTCGGCTGCCCGCAGTGCAGGGCCGGCAAAGGGAGGGGACATCTCAGGGTGCTTGAGTGTATCTTGTGGCATTCATGGAAAGTTCAGTCAAAGAAGCCAATGACCATTTATGTTTATGGCCACAGACCAGTCTCCTGCCCCCATTTTTTAACTCCCCCCTCTCTGCCTTTAGCCCATCACTATTTTTTGCTTTCTCTTTCTCTGTCTCTCTCCCTGTCTGTAGTTTCTAATTCCTCCCTGTCTGTCCTATAGCCTGCTGCTATTTTTTCATTTCTCTCCATCTCTTTCTCCTGCTCCCTCTCCTTCTCTTTTTTCTATCGCCGTGTCCTGCTTCCTTGCCTTATCTTAATGTTAGGGTTAGGGGCTAGGGTTAGGGTTAGGCTTAGGGTATTGTTAGGGTTAGGGTTAGGGTCGGGGTTAGGATTATGGTTCGGGTTTAGGGTTAAGGATAGGCTTAGGGTTTCGTTTTAGGGTTAGGCTTAGGGCTTAGAAGTAAAACTGTCCCAAGCACTTACGCCTCCATCAAGGACCACATGCCCTGAGGCTTGTGATGACTGTTGGATGGCTTTCCCTCCCCCCGATGGAAACACCTCTCAGTTCTCTGTGCTCACACCAGGGAAGGAAAGGCAATACACCCCCATATCTAAAGGCATGGCACTCCAAGCAAAGGTAACGTTTCGTTTCTTTAGATGAACTGCCTGGCCAGTTACAACACCTGCTTATACTGACTTCATCCACCCTTACCCGCAAAACATTGTGACAGGCTGAGTCAGCGTGAACTTTGACGCACACACTGCTACCATAGGACTGGATTTTTAACCTATTTACATTTATCCGTCGCTTTGAAGCTGCCCAAGGGTCAGCATGCCCTTGCTACTGGAGGTTCTTGCTCTGTGCAGGCACTAAGGAAGACATTTCTGGTGACAGATTATTTCTAACGGGTAAAGCACAGCAGAACACACTGTTCATGAGCTGCTGAGAATCGTCCCCCAGGCATAGCAGGAACAACGGCAAAGCTTGTATATTTAAGATGCATTTGAGTTACCTTACCATTAAAATACACCACCACCAGACAGTGCTCTAGGCGGAAGGCTGACATCAGTGTACAAGGACAGTCCCTTCTGGACATCTCGCTCCTGGGTAGAAATCCTAGAGACTTCCTTTAAGGACAGAAATCCAAAGAGCTACAATAAGCCTTTTAAATTCAGCACAGCAAACAAAAAGCAAACAAACAAAAAATGACAGGAAACCCCTGAGGCACTGATGAGGAACACAAGGTCTCCCCTTGAGTCCACTACCCCTCACAAGACTTACTCAAAATTACTCAGTTGCTTACTCAAAAGCAATAACCAACAAGCCATGTACCCTTGGGGAAGCCCTTGTCCTTCTGTGCCGCTGGTGGCATCCCACCATTACTCTGGGAGTCCACACAAATTCAGAAGTACACTTAGTCCTCCGGCAGTCATTACCTATGGACCCGAACTCCTCCCACACCCCAGAAGTGGCTGTCGGTCGTCTGGCAGTCATTCTCCGCAAACTGCAAGCCCTCCATACCTAACCACCTCCCTAGTGACTCAGTGGAAATGAGCTGGACCACAACAGAAGTGACACTGCCCGGCCCGATCACACAGATTAGACCACAAACGGTGGTTACAAGACAGAAAATGCAACACAAACCACAAGGACAGCAAAAAAACAAGCAGAAGACACATCACACAAAAACCAAAGACCCCTATCCAAACCCTAAAAACGCAAGCAAGCTACAAAAGGACTTTCCAAAAAAAAGACCACCCAGAACACAACATAAGGCAAAACCAACCTAACCCCAGGAACCCAGCGCTTGCAAACCCAGATCCTGACCATAACAATAACATGCTTTAATCCTAAGTCGCGTAAACTCCCATAACCCTCAAACCCCATAACCCTAGCACGCTGGAACCCTAGCGCCCCATATCCCTAGCACATTGTAGCCCCAAGATATCAAAACATTGAACACAAACTCCCTGGAGGTCTCTCTCTTCAGGTGGCCCCAGATCTCAGACACCACAACTCTGAAGTGGGGGTACCCACCGTGCCCAAGTGGAAGATCCACCAGGACAGCACCAGCATCCATCTTCACATCATCCGTCACGCCCTGAAAAAGTGCCCAGGCTGGAAACTCCTGGGGAGAAAGGCGGAGGCACTCGGAGACTTTGAACCGGCCAGCCATGGCCACAGGGCTTCAGCTCATCATGTCTGTGTCAGAGCCACCAGGCAGGTGACCCCGTCCCCCCTGCAAAGACCCCTTGGGGTAGCCGTACCCAGCACCAGCTGGCTGGATACGGCCTTTGCTCTATGGGGAGGTGCTCCCTGGGAGCAGGGTCTCTCACGGGGGAACTCACAGCTCACCTGGGCTGCTCTGCGGCCACCGGACGCCTTTGCTGTCAGGGGGCTCTCAGCACCTCTCTGCCAACGGCTGTCACCTCCCTGCAGGACGCTCTCCAGCGCACGGTCCGTCTCCACTGGGTCTCCCTGGGGACAAAGATCGGAAGGGAGGGATGGGGTTTGCTCTGTCCCCGTTCCCAGGGTGCTTCAGGAGAGACCTGCCACCCCCAAATGAGCTGTCTGACGTGGACACCACAGACGAGCTGCAGACGTGGGTCAGCACGGTGGCGGGGAGTGGGCAAGATGTCCTGCGGAGCCCCCGGCGCTGGCGGAAAGCAGAGCTGGAGACAACGGGGAGAAGCCCCAGGCAGCCGGCAGCTGGCGGTGGGGCCTGGCAGGGAGCAGCGCCCGCAGAAATGCCCGGCTCCTGGAGCCTCGGCCCCAGGGCTGCAGCCTCGGCACCTCCTGGGGCTTCGCTGGGAAAAACCAGGCAGGGGTGACCCTGACAGCCCGCACACGTACCTGGCCCCGGGATCTGGCAGCCTGTCCCTGTGCCCATCGCTGCCACGGGATCCAGGAAGCAGCGCCCCAGCCCTGGCGTGGCCCTGAGCCGCCTCTCAGGCCAGGCAGCAGGAAGCCGCGCCCCATGGCATGCTGGGAGCTGTAGGCCGGGGGCACGGGCTGCCGCGCGGCCATGTTGTTCCCGGGGCATGCCGGGAGCTGTAGGCCTGGGGCACGGGGCTGCTGGGCAGCCATGTTGGTCTTGGGAGGTGCGGGCTCTGCTCCAGCTGCGGCCCAGCTGAGGTGAGGACAGGCACGCAGGTGGAGCTACCGAAGAGAAGGGAGAAAAGGACAGACGGACAGAGAAAGAAGTGCTTGAACTGTAACATTTGCCTGGCAGTGCAGAGAGAGGGAGCTGCGGTGAGTCCCAGCCCCTCGGGGCCGTGTCACCCCTCTTCTGCATCGCAGTCCCTCCCAGCCCCCCCCTCCCATTTCCCTCTGTGTCATTTTTTTCACTTCCCCATACCTCTCTTCTTCTGTTGCTGTGTTCTGCTCCCCGTCCTCTCTTCTCCAAGTCCTCTTTCCCTGTCGCTCTACCTGCCCCTGTCTTTTTCTTGCTGCCCCTCCCTCCTGCTCCCTGTCCCTCTTTTTGCCTTCCTCTGTCTCTGCCCTGCAGCACATTGCTGTTGTTTCTTCTCTGTCTCTTTGTCCTGGTCTGCATCCCGCTCTGTTTTTCACAGTCTCTCTGGCCTGTTCCCTGTCCTGCTTTGTCTCTCTCTGCCTGTATGTCCCGCTCCCTGTCCTTGTCTTCCCTTCTCCCTCCTTCTGCCTCTCTCTCCCTCTGCCTCCCCCCCCGCCCTGCTCACTGTCACTGCGGTTTTCCATTCTGTATCCCACTGTCCCTGTCCTTCTTCCTGTTCATCTCTCTTCTGTCTCTCTCTGCTGCTCCCTGACCCTTCCCCTCCCCGCTTCCTCCATCTCTCTGCAGGGCTTCTGAGACCTCTCTTTCTTTCCCCATCCCTCTGTGCTGCTCACTGTCCCTGTTTCTCTCTTTCTCTTCGTTGTTATTCTTGTCTGTCACTCTGTCCTTCTCCCTGCCCCTATTCCTTTTTCCTCCCTCTCCTTTCTTCTGCCCACCGCAGGTTTTCTTGCGATCTCTATCCTGCCCCTAGCCCTTAGTTCTCTCTCTCTTCCTGCCTCCCTCTCCCTCTTTCTGCCTCTCTTCCTCTTTTCCTGCTGCTTCTTTCTCCATCTTTGTCCAGATCCCTGTCCTCTTTTTTCTCTTGCTGTCCTTTTGTCCTTTTTCTCTTTTCTCTCTTTCTCTCTGTCCCATTCCCTGCCCCACCCTTTCTCACTAAACCCCCCTGTCCAGCTGGCTGTGCCTTCTTTCCTCTCTCTCTCGCTCTCTAGTTCTCCTTTCTTCGTCTCTCTGTCCCACTGCCCATCACAGCTGGTTTTGTCCTCCAGTGGTGTCCTGCCCCCTCTTCCTTTTTTCTCTCGCTGTCATTCTGGCCTCTTCTTTTAAATTCCTCCATCTCGGTCCTGCACCCGTCACTGTTTTTTTCCTCTCCTGTCCCTTTGTCTTGCTCCCTGTTCCCCGTTCCTGTCTCTCCTTCCCTTTGTTCTGCCGCCCATCTCTGTTCCCCTTCTTGCTCCATCTCTCTGCCCTGCTCCCTGGCCCTCTAAGTCTCTCTCTGCTTCTCTCTCACGCTCCCTGTCTCTCCCCCACCCTATTTTTCTGTCCTACTCCCTTTTCAGGTTCCCCCCGCCCTCACTTTGTCCTGCTCCCTGCCGCGGCTATTTCTCACTCCATCTCTGTCCTGCAGCCCAGTGCTGTTTTTTCCTTCCATCTCTCTGTCCTGCTGCCCAGCCCAGGCTCTTTTACCTCCTTCTGTGTCCTGCTCCCCGTCCCTTAGTTTTGCCTGTCTTTCCCTTTGTCCTGCCTCCCTGTGCCTTTCTTCTCTCTCTGTATCGCCCTGTCCTGCTCCCTGTCCTTGCCTTTCCCTGACAATCTGTGTCCTACTCCCTTTCCTTGTCTTTCCCTCTCTGCCCCCATCCTTCTTCCTACCTTTCTTTTTCTTCTCTTTCCCCCTCTGTTCCTGCAGCTTCTTCTTCTACCTCTGTCCTGCTCCCTGCCCCTTTTTTCCTCTCGCTGTCCCTCTGCCCTGCTTCCTGTCCCCATCGTTTCTGTCTTTATTTCTCTGTCCCGCTGCCTGTCCCATCGTTTCTTGTTGTACTCCCCTGCCCCGTCCAGCTGGCTCTCCCTTTTATTTGTTCTCTCTTCCTCTTTTCTGCTTCTCGGTCCTCTTTTCCTCTTCCCCTGTCTCTGTCCTCCAGCCCGTTGCTGGCTTTTCCCCCCCTTCTTGGTCTCCATCAGGATCTGACCCTCTCTTTATTTCTCAGTCCCTTTGTCCTGCTCCCTGTCCTTCCTTCTCTTTCTCCATCTGGACGTCCTGCTCCCTGTCCCTGTCTTTCCCTAGCCCCCCCTTCCTTCTTCCTCTCCTTCCCCACGCCCATCTCTGCCTCTCTGTCCTGCTCCTTGACCCTACTTTTTCTTCCTCCATCTCTCTGCAGGGCTCCTCATCCCTATTTCTCTTGATTTCTCCAGCTCTCTAGCCTTTTCCCCATACCTTTCTTTCTCTCTCAGCTCCTCTATCTTTTCTCTCATCATATTTTTCTCTTTCTAGTCCACTGTCCTTCTCCCCGTCAACTGAAGCTGAGTGACCAGGTGTCCCTGGGCTCTGGTATTTCCTTAGCATTGCCCTAGGGAAGATCTGTGGTTTTAGGGCTAGGGATCATTTAGGAGCTGGTCTCCTTACGTAGGCAGCGGAGCTAGGCATAGTTAAAGCAGAGGTTGTTCTCAGCTGGTGCTCTGTGCGTCCTGTTGAAAGAGCAGGCTGTGGGCCTTATTTTGAAGGAAGGTTTCTTGTTCTGCGCTTATTGCTCCTCGGGACGCTGCACAGAAGTGGTGGTGGGGTCTGGAGAGACAGATGGGACCTGCTGTGATTCCTAGTAAATGTGAACTTGAACGAGACCAGACTGACTGCATATGGTTTTCTTCTCAGCTCCAACTCCAACCTACGTGCTCGGCGCTAATGAAAAAAGAGACCCTGAGCTGCAAATGAGCAGACAACGTCACTCACTTAGGTCACCGTGCAGTTGGTCTGTGATAAGGGATGTGTACTTCCATGACGGTGCTTTCGTGAACGTTCTCTGGTCTTGCCGCTTCAAAGCCCTCCCTTTTTCCAGAAATTTTAAGATGGCATTTCTTATTCTGGGGTTCAGGCTGGAGTTGGACTTAATGTTGAACAGCTGATATCATGGGCTCCGTAAAATGTGAGAGAGAACCCTGCTTTGTTGTTGTTGTTGTTGTTTTCTAACACGCCCTAAACTTTGCTAAGCAAAGGGAGGAGTGGTTGCAAGAGTCTGTTCTTTGAGAGTGACGTATTCCTGTAGCGTGCCTGTCTTTGTATGGTGAAGGTTTCCTACCTGCAGTATGATTTTGCTGAGCTGTGAGGCTGTATTGGCGTAGCAGAGGTAAGAAGTGGCGTCTTTAAAGGTCATGCAACTGTAGCAAAACTAGCGGGAGAAGCTAGTTCCTTCCCTGACAAAACTAGTAGCAAGTAAAAGCATTTGCTATTGGCTTTTTTATGCAATGTTCACACAGAGCTTTTGGTATTGATTGATTTTTGGGAAGCAAGACAGCAGTGAGGAAAGAAAACTGGGGCTTCTTCACCGTAGGCGGGGTTCAAGCCTTTGCGCTAGAACAGGTCTTCACTAGAGTTTACAAAAAGAGAAGATGAGCTGTCTGTAAGGAAAGTTTCAGTAGAAGTAAGGCTAGATTTGCAGAATTTGGTCCTCCGTATCTGTTGCAAATAAGAGATGACTTGGCAGTGTTTACATCTGAAGTGCATGCCGGTGTGTTAATGCAGGCCGTCGAGGTCTTTTCAGGGGTACTTCTGGACTGCAGGTTGCGTGCGTGGGGGGCACCATGTCCCAGGATGAGCCAGTTTTAGCTCAGAGGATGTGACAGAATGGCAACCATCTTTGTGGTGGACCCCTGTCATGGTTTAACCCCAGTCGGCAACTAAGCACCACACAGCCGCTCACTCGCCCTCCCCCCAGCAATGGGATGGGGGAGAGAATCAGAAGAGCAAAAGCAAGAAAACTCACGGGTAGAGATAAGAAGAGTTTAATACTTGAAATAAAATAATAATAGCAATAATAGTAATACTAGTAAGAGTAATAATAGTAATACCAATAATACCATAATATTACCAATAATAACACCAATAATAACACCAATAATAATACCAATAATAATAATAATAATAACAATAATAATAATAATAATAATAATAATTTGTAATTAAAACAACGAGAGAGAGAAAGACAACTAGAGAGAGGATCAAGAATAAGAACCCCAATCCTAACACTAACACCAAACCCTCACCCTAACTCGAACCCTTAACGCTACCCGTAAACCCTATGCATAATACTAAGACCTCACCCTTACCCTAAGCCTAACACCAAAACCTAACCCTAAACCTGAACCCCAACCCTAACCCGAACCCTAACCCAAATGCTAACCCTAACCGTAAACCTAACCCTAACTCTAACCCTAACCCTATCCCTAACCCTAAACCCGAACCATCCTAAACCCAACCGTAAAACTAATGCTAACGCTAAGCCTAACCCTAACCCTAAACATAACCCTAACCTTAACCCTAAACCTAACCTCTAACCATAACTCTAACCTTAACGCCTAACCCTAACGTTAACCCCTAACCCTAATGCTAACCCTAACCCCGAACTCTAGCCCTAATCCTGAACCCTAACCCTAAACCTGAACCCCAACCTAACCCTAACCCCTAAACCTAACCCTAATGCTACCCGTAAACCCTACGCATAACACTACGACCTCACCCTAATACTAACTCTAATCCCAATACCGAACCCTAACTCTAACCCTGAACCCCAATCCTAACCCTAAACCCTAACCCTAAACTTAACCCTAACACTAACCCTAAACCTAACCCTAATGCTACCCGGAAACCCTAAGCGTAACATTAAGACCTCACCCTAAACCTAACACTGGACCCTAACTCTAACCCTTAACTCCAGTCCTAAGCCTAACTCTAACCTTAACCCTAACCCTAACACTTAACCCTAAATTGAACACTTAACCCTAACCCTAACCCTAACCTAACCTTAAGCCTAACCTGAATCATAAAGCTCTAACCCTAATGTTAACCCTAACCCCGAACCCTAACCCTAATCCCAAACCCTAACCCTAACCCTGAACCCCAACCCTAACCTTAACGTAATGACCCTAACCCCAACTCTAACCGTAACCCTAATGCTACCCGTAATCCCTAACTGTAACACTAAGACCTCACCCTTATACTAACGCTAACCCCAATACCGAACCCTATCTCTAACCCTGAACCCAATCTTAAACCCTAACCCTAACCTTAACGCTAACACTAACCCTAAACCTAACCCTAACGCTACCTGTAAACCCTAAGCGTAACATTAAGACCTCACCCTAACCCTAACACTGAATCCTAACTCTAACCCTTAACTCTAATCCTAACCCTAACTCTAACCTTAACCCTAACCCTACCCCTAAACCTAACACTTAACCCTAACCCTAAGCCTAACACTTAACCCTAAACCGAACACTTAACCCTAACCGTAACCTAACCTTAAGCCTAACCTGAATCATAAAGCTAACCCTAGCCCTAACCCTAACCCTAAGGCGAAACCTCACCCTAAAACAAAATCCTAACGCTAACCCTAACCCCAAACCGTAACCCTAACCCTAACACCAAACCGTAACACTAACACTTTGGCATAACCCTAACGTTAAACCTAAACGGAACCATAAAACTAACCCTCACATAACACCGAACCCCTAATTCTAACCGTAACCCTAATGCTAACTCAACCTCAAACCGTAATCTTAAGACATCACCACAACCCTACCCCTACCCCTACCCCTAACCGTAAAACTAAACCCTAACCCTATCCCCTACCCCAAACCCTAACCCTAACGCTAAGCCTATCCCTAACTGTAACCCTACGCCCTAACCCTAACGCTAACCCTAACCCTAAAACGAAACCATAACCCTATCCCTAACACTAAACCTGAACCATAATCCTAACCCCAACGATAACCCTAGGCCTAACCCTAACCCCAACCATAACCCTAACCTTAACCCCAACCATAACCCTAACCTTAACCCCTAATCCTAATTTTAAGCCCTAACCCTGACGCTAATCCTAACCCCGACCCCTAACCGTAATCCCGAACCCTAACCCTAACCCTGAACCCCAACCTGAACCCTAATGACCCTAACCCTAACTCTAACCCTAACCCTAATGCTACCCCAAACCTAATACCGTAACCATAAAACCTCACCCTAAACCTAATGCGAAACCTAATCCTAAAATTAAACCGCAACTCTAAACCTAAACCCTAACCCTAAAAATTAATGCTACCCCTAACCCAAACTGAAATCCTAACCCATAAGCGTAAACCCAATGTAACCCCTAACCATAACACTAAGCCCTAACCCTAACGCTATCACAAACCTAATACCATAACCGTGAGACCTCACCCTAACCCTAATGCGAAACCTAACCCTAAAACTAAACTGCAACCCTAACCCTAAACCTAATCCTAATACTTAATGCTAACCCTAACCCAAACTGAAATCCTAACCCATAAGCATAAACCCAACCCTAACCCTAACCCTAACCCTAACCCTAACCCTAACCCTAACCCTAACCCTAAACCCTAACCCTAACCCTAACCCTAACCCTAACCCTAACCCTAACCCTAACCCTAACCCTAACCTTAACCCTAACCCTAACGATAAGCCCTAACCCTAATGCTAACCCTAACCCCAAACCCTAACCCGTATTCCAAACTCTAACCCTAACCCTGAACCCCAGCCCTAACTCTAACCTTAACCCTAACCCTAACCCTAATAAGCCCTAACCCTAATGCTAACCCTAACCCCAAACCCTAACCCGTATCCCAAACTCTAACCCTAACCCTGAACCCCAGCCCTAACTCTAACCTTAACCCTAACCCTAACCCTAACCCTAATGATAAGCCCTAACCCTAATGCTAACCCTAACCCCAAACCCTAACCCATATCCCAAACTCTAACCCTTACCCTGAACCCCAGCCCTAACTCTAACCTTAAACCTAACACTAACCTTTACCCTAACCCTAACCTTAAAACTAAACCCTAACCCTAAACCCTAACCCAAACGCTAACCCTAACCCTAAACCTAACCATAACCCTAAGCCCTAACCCTAACCCTAACCCTAAAATGAATCCCTAACCTGATCCCTAACCCTAAACCCAAACCATAATCCTAACCCCAACCCTCTCCCTAACCCTAACGATAACCCTAAGCCTAACCCTAAACCTAACCCTAACCCTAACCCCAACCCCTAACCATAACCCTAATGATAAGCCCTAACCCTAATTCTAACCCTAACCCTAACCCATATCCCGAACTCTAACCCTAACCCTGAACCCCAGCCCGAACCCCAGCCCTAACTCTAACCCTAAACTCTAACCCTAAACCCTAACCCAAACCCTAACCCTAACCCTAAAACTAACCCTAACCCTAACCGTAACCCTAAGCCCTAACCCTAACCCTAACCCTAACCCTAACCGTAAAATGAAACCCTAACCCGATCCCTAACCCTAAACCCAAACCATAATCCTAACCCCAACCCTATCCCTAACCCTAACGATAACCCTAAGCCTAACCCTAACCCTAACCCTAACCGTAAAATGAAACCCTAACCCGATCCCTAACCCTAAACCCAAACCATAATCCTAACCCCAACCCTATCCCTAACCCTAACGATAACCCTAAGCCTAACCCTAAACCTAACCCTAACCCTAACCTTAAACCTAACCCCTGCCCCTAACCATAACCCTAATGATAAGCCCTAACCCTAATGTTAACCCTAACCCTAAACCTAACCCTCACCGTAACACTAAGCCCTAACCCTAACCCTAACCCTAAACTTAATCACAAACACTATAACTGATGTAAATGAGCAATATCAGGGCAGCAAGTCAGGTTCTTTAAATCCTTGCTTTCTCTCTTCCCTTCTCTCTTCTCGCTTTCTCTCTTCCGTTCGAGGAGATTCCCGTTCGAGGAAGCTTTAGCTAGTTTTATTATATTGTCTGTCTTAGGAGGAACAGCCACTTCTACTTTCCGCTTTGTCTTGTCAATTTTTGCTTTTGGCTTATCCTTCTCTTTTTTCTCCTTTTCAGACATCGGCTTGAAAACAATAGAATCTCCTTCCATAGGCTCATCTCTCACAGGGGTGGCATCATCTCTGCTTGGGACCATGAACAGGGAGTCCATTTTAACGTCTTCTGCTGAAACTGGCTCTCTTGGTTTTCTCGCACCTGCTAACAACTCAGTATTGGGAAATCCTTCATCCTCATCCCTTTTTCTTCTCTTTTTATGCTTATTTCCTTGGCCATCTCCCAGTGGATTTTTCACCTCCTTCTCTTTTGATTTTGTAGGATCCTTGATGCCATGGCTCTCTCTTTCAGAAGGTTTTTCAGGGTAATTTCCAGCTATATTGTGATTTTGGTGGCTCTGCCAAGCAGGATAATCCTCCCTACGTCCCCGAGCATATGGTGAATTCTCTTGTCCGGTCCCAGGTGGACCAAACCTACCTGGAGAAAAGTTCTCTCTGTTTACTGGAGGGTGAGGTTGAGCGCCAACAGCATAGCCCTTGTAAAACTTTACATGCCATTCTCTGTAGTTCCTTTCCCATTCCCTGTACCTTGCCTTTTCAAATGGATCTCTAAAGTCAAGAGATCTGCCATAGTAAGCTTTCAGATCATATGGTGGAACTTCTCTGTATCTGTTAAAATACTCCCTTCCTCCTTCCCCTTGAGGTATAGTCTGTTTAGTGGGAGACTGGCCTCTAAATACTGGAGACCTTGACCGTGAATGGCATCTTCTGTATGGGGGTGACCTTGACCTTGAACGCTGATAACCGTGTGACCTTGACCTAGAACGATAGTTACGCCTCTTCCCTTTGCCTCTTCTTGGATACGGCAGCAATCGCGAGTAGGAACGAGAATGGGAAGGACTAAATGAGCGAGAGTAGGAGCGAGTGCGGGAAGAACCTGATCTTGATGTGGAGCAGGTAGACGAACTTGTAGAGTAAGGTGAAGCACTATAAGGAGACTCGGACCTGGAAAAAACCACAACACACAGAAAAAGAAATGAAGTTAATTCAAAACAGTCATTCTCCCCAATTTTTTTCCTCCCAAATTTGGTTTGGGTTTTTTCTCCTCTCCATACGCTTATGTCAAAGCTTCTTTCAGCTGCTGACATAATGCTACTGCAAATTGAGGAATTTGGTAAAATTTTTCAATTCCATTTGTCTTGTTTTAGTTATGCATGTTTACTATCTGCAACGAAAAATTCTATTGGAAAAAACACTGTCATTTTTCCTTATGTCAGATGCACTTTAGTGTAACTGCAGTCCGATATGCTGTTGAAATACAAACGTGAAAAACAAGGCAACTTCATTGAGCCAAATACTTCCTCCTCTTTAAGTCTCCGTTGTTCTCTGTAAAACTCCTCCCTAGATAAGGGAGGCCAATGGCATCCTGCCAACTTAAGCATTTTTCTCCCTGCTTTCTGTTCATTAGAGACTACGCTCATTTCCTGATCCTCATACTTGCCTTCCACATCCTCACCCCCAACAGTTCATTCAGTCTTCTCTCCTTATACTCAGCTTTGCACCTGTGGATGGAGGCTGCCCACACTTGAAAGAGACTCCCATCTCCCGTGGGCCAAGTGCCCACTGCTCCTCTGCCACTCCTTGATACGCTTAATACATCACACTTCTGATCTTCCAAGTACTGCACAGATATTAACTAATCTTCTCTGGAACTTCTTTTAACTTCTTCCACATACGCTTCCTATGTTGTTGCCTCATCATGAGGTATATGGCCTGGTCCTGTCCCTGAATTGTTGTTTTCTTGCTGACTGAATTGGAAATATCAGATCCTGGTTTTTCTTTTGATTTACCTTTAAGATTTTATAAACACAATGCACTCTTACAATCTGTCTATAACAAACATATAGCGAAAGGAAGGACTAGCTTGACGCTGCAGTAATAGGTAAAACAGACTCCTCTGTCTCCAACTGAGAGAAAGCGTCTTGGCTATGTGAGATGACTAAATTGAAGAAATTCAAAATTGTCATAAAAGAACAGTGTTGACTTTTCCAACCATTTGCTCATTCAGTATCAACTAAGTTGTTAAAAAAAGAATGTTGGAGGCTGATTCCTATTGGGAAATCAATTTCTTCAGCCCTATTCAGCCAGTAATGGAAAAGGTGGCTTTCCATCTGATCCTTTAATTATCTTTAATTTTTATAGGCAATTATGGTTTCCTCAAAAAGCGTTCATTTCTCAGAGTCCTGTTTTCAGTCATGTACCGGAGTTTTATTTTAAATAACCTTAGTGGAAGCACAGATGCCCTTTGTAAAAGCCAATTCAAATGAAGCCATTTAAAAATTAATTACCACTTGGATTCTCCACAACTATCTGTGCATACTTGCTTCATTATAAATCAGCTGTTGTATAAGTTATGCGTTATACAGCCTCTTTTAACAGGTGACAAGGAGTCATCTATTGAATTTCTGTAGAATACTTACACTTCCCAGCCTGGTCTGCCACCTGCTGAGCGAACTGGACTGGCTCTCCTTGGATGACCTTTTGGAGTGGGGAGAGGAAAAAGAAAGAAATCCCATTCAGTTCCTCTGAAGGTAATTTTTTTAAGGAAATTCTGAAGTTACAGTTACTTACCAGTGTCGTGGTTTAACCTGGCAGGCAGCCAAATACCATGCAGCCGCTCACTCACTCCCCCCGCCCCCCCAGTGGGACGGGGAGAGAATCGGAAGGGTAAGACTGAGAAACACTCGTGGGTTGAGATAAAGACAGTTTAATAGAACAGAAAAGGGAGAATAATGATAATAAATAATGATAGAATATACAAAATGAGTGATGCACAATGCAATTGCTCACCACCCGCGCTGACCGATAACCAAGTAGCGATCGGTACTTCCTGGATCACGCCTACCGTTCATATACTGAGCATGACGTCACATGGCATGGAATACCCCATTGGCCAGCTGGGCTGGCTGTCCTGATTATGTTCCCTCCCATCTTGTGTACCTAGCTCAGTCAGTAGGCACGGGAACTGTCCTTGGACTAGGAGGGCACTTAGCAACAACTGAAAACATCAGTGTGTTATCACCATTCTCCTCATACTAAATCCAAAACACAGCACTAGGAAGAAATTTAACCCTATCCCTGCCGAAACTAGGACACCAGTTGTGGGTATTGCTTGTCCTTGGGGGCCCAGAAGACTTGGTAATGCTGGTTGTCTTTGTACGGGAACCTGATAGACATCTCAAAAAACCATTAGTAGGCTTGAGTTCTGAAGGTTTTAACCAACTCTCCCGTGGAGAAGAATGTGGATTAAATGCCTAACTATCCGTTTGCTGCAGACCACAGTAAGTCACCAGAGTTGGCTATATCATTTTCTATGAGAGAAATGAATCCCACCTCTCCTTTGCCAGAGGGTAAATGTAAATTGCAGGCTCAGGGTAAAGTTCGTCTCCGAGTAACTACATTTTATAAATGGAAGAAGTCTATTTCCTACAAAACGAGATCCATGACAGAAACACAGAAGTGCTACCAAGTGCATTTTAAAACAGCCACTCCTGTCAGCACACAGCAGTATTTTCTTAGTTTATAGCAACAGGAAAACTTCAGTCTGTTTCACACATGGGATTTGATAAAAGTCAGAGGGGGCGGAAATCTCAGTCCAACAGCTACTTGTTAAATTTTGCAAGAAGCCTTTGAAACATAAACCAAAAGCAAAACGAGCTTTCAGAGAGAACGACTCCACTGCAAACACTACTGAAATGTTTTGCAGAAATACAGATTCTTAGCATACCACACGTTTGACCAACTTCCAGGGGCACGAACAGCAGGACCACCCTATTTTAATATTCAAAAGTATCCCAGATTCTATGGTTAAGCACAATGACAGTGCTTCCTGCCCCGTAATTACAGATGCTGGCCAACTTGGTTGCATAGCCACTCAGACATGCACGCATGGTTTCTCTCGCTCACTTTTTGGCCAGTCCAATTAATTCCATACTTACGCATTAATAGTTGGTATTGCGTATTTTCCAGTGTTTGTCAGCATAGCACCCTTTGTATTGGGGTCTTTCACCTCCATCATGAAACTCCTTGGAATTCCTGTGCTCTTTAATTCTGGGAACAGGCTCAACATTTTTGTCCTGTTAAGAAAAGAAATGCAGACATATCTCCTTTTAAGACCCACACTTAAAATGACATTTCAATGATTATTTTAAGCAGCAAAAGCCTTTAATCCTCTCCTTTTACCCAGCATAAGGGTTGCTCGACTAAAATACTTATTTTCCTAAATGAATATAGCCAGGACGTTCCAAAGGCTTGAGCAGTGTTTTGAACTCATTCCATTCTTTGGCTTAAGTTCAGGTTCTTTAAGGGTGAAATATCCCTTAGCTCACCATCCCCTCAGAAAAGAGATACAAACCCGCTCCTCCTCCAAAGCGCAATTCAGAGCACAAATATTCAATAGATGGGGTCAACAGAAACATCTTGGTTTTACATGAAATACTAAAAACTGTGAACTGTCATTAAACAGAGTTAAAACCAGAAACATTTCCAGTAATATTGAAATATATAAAAATATGCATGAAAGTTCACAGAGCAAGATCTGTGGACATACTTAATGTCTATGACCTACAAAAAAGAAAAGTTTACATTTATAATGCCAGGTTTCCCTTGGATTTTGAAGGGCTTTGCAACATTGCCCTATGAACCTCTGTCTTTCACCCCAAGAGAAACAATTCTTAATATGAGTATTCATGGATTTGTTACGTAACTGCCAAGGTAAAAAAATGAAAAGCTAAGGAACACCAGAAGTCCCCCACAGTCTTACCCCATTTGTTGGGCAGTTCTTTATACAGTCGCCAGGTTTTCCGCAACGAAAGCAAGCAGATGATGGTGGAGGTGGACCCCAGGGTTTCTTCATGTAACTAAAAGGGTTTGGGGCAAAGAAGAAAAAGGTATGCACGTGTCTCTCTCGTTAAAACAAACTTCTCTACAATTTTTCCATAATCTTCAAAGAACAGATTTGACATTATCAACACTTACTTGATTGGATCATATTCCTGGCAAGACTGTAGCATCATAGCTTTTATTTTATCTTCTTCGGAAGCATTGGCTTCAGCCAGATTGGCACTCTGTTTAACAGGTAATTATTTGACACATACATTAGAAACACATTTAAGCCCACACTGCCAAAGAGAACACCACTCACCCAACCCTGTAAAGAGCAGCACAACGCCAGCTGAGGTTGCATGAAAACAGCTGCTCATATGAAACAGAGTTGTCCAAAAGATGTTCTGGGGAGTCCTTACATCATCACAGGATGTTTATGTGCCTGTTAACCTACTTGAAAAGAGCATTCCTGGGCACCCAAAACCTTAGGCTCTTCATGTTCCCCCCCACTAACTTCTTCATAGGAAGCAAGTTAACTACAATAAGCAAAACCTGCAGTTTTTTTCCAGTTGACCGTGTCCTTTTAACATACAAATTGTAATATAAATGTTATGCAGAACTGGATCTTCAAATTATTGAAGCCAGCTGATTTTTTTAAAGTAGTATTTGTTCAAATGTTTTTATTACACACTAGTACAGATACAAGCAGGGTCTAAGGGAGTGACTGTAAATGATTTGGACCCTCAAGCACCTATCATTCAGATCAACCACTCATGGTTTTGGTTTTAGATGCATTCATTCACAAAAGCAACCAACTTGTTTCAGCATTTTGTTAAAGGGCTGTTTCATATACACAGCTTTTTCTCAACTGTAACATAATCCAGATCGACATCTATGAAGTCATTTCCATTAACATTTGCAGAAGACTTTACAGATACTTGACTAATTTGTTTGAACCCAAGCGGTTTACAAAACACATCCAAAACCCACAAGACATTACTAGGAATAGACCAAAATTCAAGATGGCATTTAATGCATAATAAAACAGAAAACTTTTTACAACACATTGCCTCCATGCTAAGCCAGTCTGCACTGAGGAGGTTAGAGTAAGGAACCGTTTGGAGCTGCTTTATCTTATGTTCCTCTATTTTTCTGAAATACTTACATTTTCTCAAAAGCTTAAATGTGTACACCACTTGGACAGTTTTTCACATTTTAGAGTAAAACTTCACCTGAGTTTACAGAACCAAGGACATGTTTAGGGACAGCGCTAACAGAGACCAATTTCTCCTGGTGGCTACCTTCCAAACTATTTTTTTTTTCTTACCAAATGTCCACAATTTAATTTCTGCAGTGAGAGAGGGAAGAAGTTACCAGTGGGAAGAGATTTTTCTTTCTGGGAAAGGAACTCCAGCCTTTATTTTCAGAAGAAAGAACTAGCTCCTCTGCATTAGGCCCTGCCTTCTCTAATCTTTGTAACTTTAAAGACTAGTCATTTAATTGGCTAGCACTACGCCTTTTCACAAAGTGCAATCCCTAGTGCTTTCCCAGACAAAGTTACATGTTGTTGAGCAAAAAATGCAAGCAGTTCCATAGCAAAACATGGCATTACAACAGTTTCAGAAGGTCACGTTTGCTAATATGCCACACATACGCATCAGTATTTTCCTGTAAACAATTAGGTGCATTTACACAATTTACACAGTCTGCGATCAAACAAATTAGATTGTGTTGTCCACTGTATATATACTACAGTGTATGAAATTGTGCAGCATTCAAAGCATGGATCTATAACTGTAGTGCCTAGAAATTCAAAAATAGCCATGCAGTTGTCCGTGTTCCAGAAACGCTTCTATTTTGGCTCTTGCAACCCCCCCTGAAATGTCCGTCACTTACAGCCAATTAAATTCTTCTGTGAAAATTGTGTTAGTTTCCAATGCAAAATGAACGAAAAGTATGAAAAACGGTAAACAGCTTCTGAAGTGCTTCTTCTTTGTGTCTTGAAGATGAGTAATACTGCAACATTACGTTGCGGCTGATAAGGTCCTCCCCCTTCTATCTTCCCAAACTGGCAACTACTCTTTACCAGGATAGTATCAAAATATACACACATTTTAAAGTTAAAAGAAATACTTTAAATTATTAAAAATTAAATTAAAGGTTTGTTCACATGACAACAGTTCTCCAGCTATAGATCACAGTATAAGATTTAAAAATACAAAGCAAACACTTTTTTTTAGGAATATATATGTACCTTAGTCAGCTGGGCCAGAGAAATAGATGCAGAAGAGTCATCAATCTGTTCACAAAAAATTAAACTCACATTCAAGTTCTACAATCAAAAACAGAGCAATAGTTAACCTCTACTGTAGTCTGACAGTCTGCACTATATCCTCCGAGTGTCACTGAAAGAGCCATTTCCAACCTAGTGTAGTTGGTATTTGTTCAAAACAAAGTCCAAACCTGTGACAGCTTAAGAGTGCCTATGTGGTTAAGGAGAAGAAGCTAAACTAACCAAACCTGCTGGAGATCAACTTATTGCTCCAGAATATCTCAGAGAGGGACCCTTGTCAAATGCTCACAGCTGCTTAAAAGTCGAAGGGGTAAGGAAGCTATCAATTTTCAGCTAAAAAGGATTTTTAAAAAATATTTATTTGAAAAGGAAGCATCACTACAGGAAACTTCTTTTCAGTGTGGTTTGTAAACTAATCAGCCAAGTATTTCCTTGTGTTACTTATTTCTGTTTTAGCAGCAGAACGACAGTGTCTTCAAACCTGAAGAAAAACGCTGCCCCTTTTCCAAATGTAAATTCAAAGTGGCAGTATCCTAAAGAAAAGCTTAGCCTTTGGGAAATTAAAGCAGCATCCAGCCCTGAAGTCACCCAGATCCAAAAACGTACTGCAGGCGGAGGTTAAGAAAAATGACAGGGATTTTACCCTTTACAAATGCACCAGGCTCTAACCTTGTGCCAAAATTTGTACACTGGGTTTTACGTATTTTCATTTGCAGACAAACTATTAAACTAAACTGCTTCATCTGATAAAGCGGAAAGGTCAAATGTAGAACTTTAGAATACCACTTTGTGTAGCAACGATATTTAAATTCACAGCAATCTATTAAAGACAGTTATGCACTCAGCTATGCACTCAAACAATATCGCTTCAATTATACAGTTTCAGGAACAAATACCCAAGTCTTTAAGGACATGAAAAGGAAGCATTTAGCTGCACAGAACTGTCCTCAAAACGTGTGGGACATGTTGGTTTTGGTATTTGTTTGAACCCCCAAGTCAAAAGTAAGAAACAGTACCAAGTTTAACAATAATGGTTTCTCAGTGGTTTTTGATAACATTTTCAAAGACCATGTTCAGTTGTGCAAACCTTGAACCTACGTGATCTAAAAACGATTGTACATTATCTGTACAACACAAAGTCGTTCAGGAAATAGTCTAGCATATCCAGTATGAAATACAATGCATTACTAGGCACAAACACCAATATTCATATTAGATAGAACTGTGCAAATGATGGCAGTACTCCGTTTCTACTATGCTGAATCAAATACATTGTATTTACAACATATACTATGTTTTACTGGAAAAGCTATTAAGTTAATGTTTGGAAAATTAATCCAAGGCTACCTTAAGTGCAGCGTGCAGCAAAAGTGTGAGATTGTGTTTTTACATACTGCTTTTGATGTTCCACTTACTGGCTCAGTTTGACTTCTAGAAGAAGAAATAAAGGTGATCAGAACTTCAAATACAGCACTTGTACCAAAAACATAAAGCACTGAAAACAGATTATAAAACCTGAACATCAAAACTTTATGTTCTGATAGTCTAGTGAATGTGGAAATTTATTCATATACATAAACCGTTCTCTCTTGGTACATTCAGTGCAACTAAAAAAACCCCCCAGAATCCCATTTCTACTTTGTCACAAATTACTCTAAGGCTTACAGATATAGAACACGACCGTGCAAGGGGAAGTCCTCAGATAGTTTGTCTCTGCTACATAAGTATCAAAACCAGGAAGTCTGTACTACAGTTTTGTGTTCATAAATAATCAACCATCAAAATACGAAGGTAACTTTAGCCAATCTGTGTATCGCTAGTATTACAAATAGGTACCAGATGGAGTCCTTTAGTTTCTAAGAAAGAACAGTGATAGTCTAGACACTTCCAAGTGCACCTGTACTTAAGTGAAAAAAATCAGTCATCTGACAAATAACAACAATGTCAGCAGCATCGTCTTTAGAACAGTGTTTCTCTGTGGAAGCCCAAGCACTGTGTTCAGATATCTTAGCCATGAAAGTGCCAAAACACTAAATGTGTTACATATGCTATATGGACTAAAAACAGTAGTAGAAATGTCACCTGAAAGCAGGTCCTAGGCCTTTGTGCGATTTAGGAGACCTGTGACAAAAAAAAAAGGTCTTGGTTGCCAGAATTTGCTTCAAGATAATCTTGAAAATGCTACGATATTTTAGGAAATATTTATTAAATTTGAAAACTTGCTGAGATTCCACATGCTCATTGATCTGTATCTGCACGCTACTCATCATGAATCAGCCATGCAACCATTGATGTCGTTAACAAACAATTCACACATCATCCAAAGTGTCCCATGAGCAGAGGCAATTCAAAGGCTGCTGTGCAACTGTACAAATAGAAAGGCGCACGCTCCCTGCCACTGCTAGAACACCACCAGGCTCGCAAGGACAGCCACGTACCTCCTGAAGTTGAGGAAGGACAAGGACATCCTTTAGATTACCACAGCATGGATTCTTCATACATTTACCTTCAAGAGCGTACTAAAAGGAGAGTAACGCATTTTTGAAGGCCTCTCCACCATTACAGCATACATTCATCATTCCCAAACATCCACCACTCTACCAGTTGTTTCTGCAATGTTCACAGCTGAAAGACTAGAAAGCTAATCTGCCTGGTTAATTTTCAGCGCTAGAACAGCGGTGCCGTTCCTTCCTTATCCCCTTATACAAACAGGTATGTATCTGACCTTTGATGCTAGCCGCATCTATCCTCTCATTTTAGGGCAGCATTACAATACCAGGAGAGGGTGCCCGAAACAGAGGATGCACTGACAAGACAGCACTAAGCAGACGTGTTTAAATTAACCCCCAAAACAAGGCCATGTTTATAAGCACAGTGCTGCGGTGTCCAGAATTACTAGAGGGTGCCTGAAAACACTGCAACAACTACTGCAGGAATACGCCCAAAGTTGAGATGCAGAGCCACATAAATTCAGGGTTTTTTGCTTGCAGATGCCTCGTGGGTACCGGGAGGCTGCTGTACTCTTTGTTCGAGACACAGTGTAACTCATCCGTCTACTTGATTTATTGAGAACCAACATTAGAAAGACATGGCAAAACCACAAGCTAATAATATCTACTAATTGTGGTGGAGAGACCTATCTTTAAGGCGGCTGGAAAACATGACCGTTCAAACAATGCTAATGTAGCTGATATAGAACTGGACTGTATGAATACATAAATGACAGCAGTAATCCTCTAGTCAGCACTGCATTGGAATAGCTGTAATTTTAATCAATACACCTGATTCTCTGTCCTCCGTAAATCTTAGGAATACAGAACCAAAACCCGGAGCACAGATACCAGCTTAGGGTAAAAACAGACGTAGCAAGATAACTAGTAACATTTGGTAATGTGCTAAACTGCTTACTGAGTTTCAAGTTTGGAAAGGATTAACTATTCCTTCATCGTACTTGCACAAAAGGCAATACACTTTAGGATACTGTTCTTTTTCTCTTGCCTGAAACGGACATCGTCTTGAGGAAACGCATAGGAATCGCTTACGAATGGAACTTCTTGTTTGCATCGTTCGCCAACTGGTAAACCTTGGTCTTTCCTCTATAGCTAGTATGCAAAAAACCCAGATTTGGGGCGTAAGAATACCTGCCATATCCCCCCCAAATGCCAGAAATAGTCAAACACTGAGAATCAGGCTCTTCTGAGACGGGAACAAAGTATGCGTTTACGCTACAATGCGTATCTGTCTTTACTATAAAAGCCATAAAAGCAAACACATATAATAAGGAATCTCTGCACGTCGAGGAAACAGGATCTACAACTTGGGTCTCAGAACAATCAACCCCAAGAACAAACCCAATAGAATAATCTTAAAAGTCACCATGGTTGGAGTTCGAACCCCATGTCCCAGCAGGCCTAAAAATGTAAGTCCACTTTCGGACAGACACATTAAAATCTACCCCATGCCAACAAAAATTAACAGCAGCTTTAACAAGAAAGAACGCCTCTGTAAACTAATATCCATAAAAAAAGTTAACACACTGAAACCCCTAACAAAGAATACAATGCTTTATGGATACTTACATAACATCGGTTTTGCCGGTAGCTTTAACTCCTCCAACAGGGATTCTTCTAACAATTACCGATGAGTTCTTAGGAATCAGGGCATTCTCATCTGTGTATTCTGAAAACAACATAAATACAGAGAAAAACATCAGTCAATTCGTAAGAATGCATGCTCATATGTAATTACGTAGCACTTCGCAGAATCCCTTTACAGATACAAAAGCAAAATTTTATATGTAACATCACGCTTTCATCGTCTCAACACACTAACAGTATATTTCAAGAAATCTTGGGGTTTGAGAATCAAACCCAAGCAGCAAAATCTTTTTCCTTTTTTTAAAACAGTTTGAATGCCAACAGCAAAATGGACTCAAAGGTCACTAAAGGAGAGTCTGCTAATGCACGAGGTTCTTTCCTGACCTAGCTTAAAGTTGCTTTTGCTTCCGTTAGGCTACAAAACCCATAGATCTTTGGAGAAAAACAAACCACAGCAAAGTCTCACCTGCCTAAACCAGATTCTAAAGTCTGACTAGCTTGCCCTGCAACCAAACAGGCACTTAGCTAAAGCACGAGAACTCTGCGCCATTGCTTTCATAGCTGTTAACTAAAAACCAGTCACCTGTGCTGCCAGTGCTCAAGCCTGACAGAACACAGAAGAGAGCCTGCCGCCTCTGCCTGTTTCTTGGAGCTTAATCCATCAACAACCACACTTCTCAGCTGCTCAGGGCTTTACGTTTAAATGGAAACAGAACTGGCAGTGCTAGAATTTGGATCACAGACATTTTGGGGTTTTTTTGAGCTTGCTTTCACAAGTAGGGCAGAATTGGCTCAAACTCAAGTGGTATCTCCCCTCTTAAGCTAATCATCTAGTTTGAATTAACCAAAGGGACGTGAATTCGTTCGATCGATTCCCTTTTTGCAGAGCAGAGAGGCCCAAACGAAATTACTTAGGAAGACAGCCTTGAAAAGCCTTTCAGGAACAGCGTGTGCCTGAAGCTCTCCATGCTTTGCCTTGGCTTGCACCCTGTTAGTCTTCTGAAGAGGAGGAAAGCCTTCTGACCTTTTACATAAGGCCCAAACAAAAAAAACCAACTACCTGAGACACTTGGACTGAGTAAGCTTAAAATGCAAAGATCTCTCTCTGTTTTAAAGCACTATCAGCAGGCATCCCCTGTATGGGATGGCGCCGTATGTCACACATCAACCACGTACTCTTCTACGCCTAGCTCCATGTCTACAACACAGATCTGAAGGTAGTTGTCAGAACAGCAACTACAAAAGAACAGCTCTGTGAGGCCCCCAACACAAGTCACAGCTACCGATGGTGGCCGAATCGCATTATGGCTTCCCACCCCACTTAATGCCCAGCGCCGCTTGCCCTCCCGGTCCTGCCGCATGCTGGCGGCATGGGCCCCAGCCTGACTCACGCTACGTGGGGATGACCCACAAAGAGCAGAGCGCGGCTCCCACAGGCCACGGCCGACGCAGGGTGGTCTGCGATGCCGCCAGCCGGGCGGTGCCCGAGGCCCCGCGCCCGCCGCCCCCGCGCACCTTCTTTGGTCTGGGCGTTGGTGATCTGCAGGTCGCAGCTGGCCGCCTTCAGCTCCTCGCGGCCCATGATCTGGTGCTTGAGGTCACACCGGGAGATGTGGAGGCCGTTGAAGGTGACCATGTCATGGTTCAGCTTGGAGGCGAACTTGTAGTGGACGCACGACGTGGTTGGGGCCAGGAGGTGCCTGCTCCGTGATGGCGTCTACCGCGGCAGACAGCGTCGCGGCCGCTGTGCCAGGTGAGGGCCCGCGGCGGTTCCTCCTCCACCGAGGAGGCCAGGGCAAGCAGCGCGGGCTGAGCTCGAGCGGGCCGGCGGCGCTCAGAGGCTGCGGCGCTCCGCCATGGCCTTCCTGGCCGACAACCGCACGGGCCGCTGCGAGCGTGTCACTGTGCACACGCAACGGCACACTGCACCCAGCCCCCGCGCCTCACGTGACCCAGCGCATTATGACAAAAGGCCCGCGTCACGTGGGCGTGGCGGCCCCGCGCTCTTCATCCTAACACCAAGCGCCCCCGAGGGGAGGGGGGGCCCGTCAGCCCCGGGCCTGTCACCACCCCGGGCCGCTGGTCTCCCTGCTGTCCCCTGGCCTGTCACCACCCGGTGTCCTGCCACCCCCCAGGCCTGTCACTGCCTGGTGTCCCTCCTGTCACCCCCCAGGCCTGTCCCTGCCCAGTGTCCCTCCTGTCACCCCCCTAGGCTGTCACCACCTGATGTCCCTCCTGTCACCCCCCAGGCCTGTCACTGCCCGGTGTCCCTCCTGTCACCCCCCGGGCCCATCACCGCCTGGTGTCCTGTCACCCCCCAGGCTGTCACCACCTGGTGTCCCTCCTGTCACCCCCCAGGCGGTCACCACCTGGTGTCCCCTCCTGTCAGCAGCCAGCCAGGGCAAGACAGCCTGGGGCAGATGCAGCGGGCTTGGCCGTGTGGCGCTCGGCTGCCCGCGGTGCAGGGCCGGCAAAGGGAGGGGACATCTCAGGGTGCTTGAGTGTATCTTGTGGCATTCATGGAAAGTTCAGTCAAAGAAGCCAATGACCATTTATGTTTATGGCCACAGACCAGTCCCCTGCCCCCATTTTTTAACTCCTCCCTCTCTGCCTTTAGCCCATCACTATTTTTTGCTTTCTCTTTCTCTGTCTCTCTCCCTGTCTGTAGTTTCTAATTCCTCCCTGTCTGTCCTATAGCCTGCTGCTATTTTTTCCTTTCTCTCCATCTCTTTCTCCTGCTCCCTCTCCTTCTCTTTTTTCTATCGCCGTGTCCTGCTTCCTGGCCTTATCTTAATGTTAGGGTTAGGGGCTAGGGTTAGGGTTAGGCTTAGGGTATCGTTAGGGTTAGGGTTAGGGTCGGGGTTAGGATTATGGTTCGGGTTTAGGCTTAGGGATAGGCTTAGGGTTTCGTTTTAGGGTTAGGCTTAGGGCTTAGAAGTAAAACTGTCCCAAGCACTTACGCCTCCATCAAGGACCACATGCCCTGAGGCTTGTGATGACTGTTGGATGGCTTTCCCTCCCCCCGATGGAAACACCTCTCAGTTCTCTGTGCTCACACCAGGGAAGGAAAGGCAATACACCCCCATATCTAAAGGCATGGCACTCCAAGCAAAGGTAACGTTTCGTTTCTTTAGATGAACTGCCTGGCCAGTTACAACACCTGCTTATACTGACTTCATCCACCCTTACCCGCAAAACATTGTGACAGGCTGAGTCAGCGTGGAGAGTCAGGTGAACTTTGACGCACACACTGCTACCATAGGACTGGATTTTTAACCTATTTACATTTATCCGTCGCTTTGAAGCTGCCCAAGGGTCAGCATGCCCTTGCTACTGGAGGTTCTTGCTCTGTGCAGGCACTAAGGAAGACATTTCTGGTGACAGATTATTTCTAACGGGTAAAGCACAGCAGAACACACTGTTCATGAGCTGCTGAGAATTGTCCCCCAGGCATAGCAGGAACAACGGCAAAGCTTGTATATTTAAGATGCATTTGAGTTACCTTACCATTAAAATACACCACCACCAGACAGTGCTCTAGGCGGAAGGCTGACATCAGTGTACAAGGACAGTCCCTTCTGGACATCTCGCTCCTGGGTAGAAATCCTAGAGACTTCCTTTAAGGACAGAAATCCAAAGAGCTACAATAAGCCTTTTAAATTCAGCACAGCAAACAAAAAGCAAACAAACAAAAAATGACAGGAAACCCCTGAGGCACTGATGAGGAACACAAGGTCTCCCCTTGAGTCCACTACCCCTCACAAGACTTACTCAAAATTACTCAGTTGCTTACTCAAAAGCAATAACCAACAAGCCATGTACCCTTGGGGAAGCCCTTGTCCTTCTGTGCCGCTGGTGGCATCCCACCATTACTCTGGGAGTCCACACAAATTCAGAAGTACACTTAGTCCTCCGGCAGTCATTACCTATGGACCCGAACTCCTCCCACACCCCAGAAGTGGCTGTCGGTCGTCTGGCAGTCATTCTCCGCAAACTGCAAGCCCTCCATACCTAACCACCTCCCTAGTGACTCAGTGGAAATGAGCTGGACCACAACAGAAGTGACACTGCCCGGCCCGATCACACAGATTAGACCACAAACGGTGGTTACAAGACAGAAAATGCAACACAAACCACAAGGACAGCAAAAAAACAAGCAGAAGACACATCACACAAAAACCAAAGACCCCTATCCAAACCCTAAAAACGCAAGCAAGCTACAAAAGGACTTTCCAAAAAAAAGACCACCCAGAACACAACATAAGGCAAAACCAACCTAACCCCAGGAACCCAGCGCTTGCAAACCCAGATCCTGACCATAACAATAACATGCTTTAATCCTAAGTCGCGTAAACTCCCATAACCCTCAAACCCCATAACCCTAGCACGCTGGAACCCTAGCGCCCCATATCCCTAGCACATTGTAGCCCCAAGATATCAAAACATTGAACACAAACTCCCTGGAGGTCTCTCTCTTCAGGTGGCCCCAGATCTCAGACACCACAACTCTGAAGTGGGGGTACCCACCGTGCCCAAGTGGAAGATCCACCAGGACAGCACCAGCATCCATCTTCACATCATCCGTCACGCCCTGAAAAAGTGCCCAGGCTGGAAACTCCTGGGGAGAAAGGCGGAGGCACTCGGAGACTTTGAACCGGCCAGCCATGGCCACAGGGCTTCAGCTCATCATGTCTGTGTCAGAGCCACCAGGCAGGTGACCCCGTCCCCCCTGCAAAGACCCCTTGGGGTAGCCGTACCCAGCACCAGCTGGCTGGATACGGCCTTTGCTCTATGGGGAGGTGCTCCCTGGGAGCAGGGTCTCTCACGGGGGAACTCACAGCTCACCTGGGCTGCTCTGCGGCCACCGGACGCCTTTGCTGTCAGGGGGCTCTCAGCACCTCTCTGCCAACGGCTGTCACCTCCCTGCAGGACGCTCTCCAGCGCACGGTCCGTCTCCACTGGGTCTCCCTGGGGACAAAGATCGGAAGGGAGGGATGGGGTTTGCTTTGTCCCCGTTCCCAGGGTGCTTCAGGAGAGACCTGCCACCCCCAAATGAGCTGTCTGACGTGGACACCACAGACGAGCTGCAGACGTGGGTCAGCACGGCGGCGGGGAGTGGGCAAGATGTCCTGCGGAACCCCCGGCGCTGGCGGAAAGCAGAGTTGGAGACAACGGGGAGAAGCCCCAGGCAGCCGGCAGCTGGCGGTGGGGCCTGGCAGGGAGCAGCGCCCGCAGAAATGCCCGGCTCCTGGAGCCTCGGCCCCAGGGCTGCAGCCTTGGCACCTCCTGGGGCTTCGCTGGGAAAAACCAGGCAGGGGTGACCCTGACAGCCCGCACACGTACCTGGCCCCGGGATCTGGCAGCCTGTCCCTGTGCCCATCGCTGCCACGGGATCCAGGAAGCAGCGCCCCAGCCCTGGCGTGGCCCTGAGCCGCCTCTCAGGCCAGGCAGCAGGAAGCCGCGCCCCATGGCATGCTGGGAGCTGTAGGCCCGGGGCACGGGCTGCCGCGCGGCCATGTTGGTTCCCGGGGCATGCCGGGAGCTGTAGGCCTGGGGCACGGGGCTGCTGGGCAGCCATGTTGGTCTTGGGAGGTGCAGGCTCTGCTCCAGCTGCGGCCCAGCTGAGGTGAGGACAGGCACGCAGGTGGAGCTACCGAAGAGGAAGGGAGGAAAGGACAGACGGACAGAGAAAGAAGTGCTTGAACTGTAACATTTGCCTGGCAGTGCAGAGAGCGGGAGCTGCGGTGAGTCCCAGCCCCTCGGGGCCGTGTCACCCCTCTTCTGCATCGCAGTCCCTCCCAGCCCCCCCCTCCCATTTCCCTCTGTGTCATTTTTTTCACTTCCCCATACCTCTCTTCTTCTGTTGCTGTGTTCTGCTCCCCGTCCTCTCTTCTCCAAGTCCCTCTTTCCCTGTCGCTCTACCTGCCCCTGTCTTTTTCTTGCTGCCCCTCCCTCCTGCTCCCTGTCCCTCTTTTTGCCTTCCTCTGTCTCTGCCCTGCAGCACATTGCTGTTGTTTCTTCTCTGTCTCTTTGTCCTGGTCTGCATCCCACTCTGTTTTTCACAGTCTCTCTGGCCTGTTCCCTGTCCTGCTTTGTCTCTCTCTGCCTGTATGTCCCGCTCCCTGTCCTTGTCTTCCCTTCTCCCTCCTTCTGCTTCTCTCTCTCTCTGCCTCCCCCCCCGCCCTGCTCACTGTCACTGCGGTTTTCCATGCTGTATCCCACCGTCCCTGTCCTTTTTCCTGTTCATCTCTCTTCTGTCTCTCTCTGCTGCTCCCTGACCCTTCCCCTCCCTGCTTCCTCCATCTCTCTGCAGGGCTCCTCATCCCTATTTCTCTTGATTTCTCCAGCTCTCTAGCCTTTTCCCCATACCTTTCTTTCTCTCTCAGCTCCTCTATCTTTTCTCTCATCATATTTTTCTCTTTCTAGTCCACTGTCCTTCTCCCCGTCAACTGAAGCTGAGTGACCAGGTGTCCCTGGGCTCTGGTATTTCCTTAGCATTGTCCTAGGGAAGATCTATGGTTTTAGGGCTAGGGATCATTTAGGAGCTGGTCTCCTTACGTAGGCAGCGGAGCTAGGCATAGTTAAAGCAGAGGTTGTTCTCAGCTGGTGCTCTGTGCGTCCTGTTGAAAGAGCAGGCTGTGGGCCTTATTTTGAAGGAAGGTTTCTTGTTCTGCGCTTATTGCTCCTCGGGACGCTGCACAGAAGTGGTGGTGGGGTCTGGAGAGACAGATGGGACCTGCTGTGATTCCTAGTAAATGTGAACTTGAACGAGACCAGACTGACTGCATATGGTTTTCTTCTCAGCTCCAACTCCAACCTACGTGCTCGGCGCTAATGAAAAAAGAGACCCTGAGCTGCAAATGAGCAGACGACGTCACTCACTTAGGTCACCGTGCAGTTGGTCTGTGATAAGGGATGTGTACTTCCATGACGGTGCTTTCGTGAACGTTCTCTGGTCTTGCCGCTTCAAAGCCCTCCCTTTTTCCAGAAATTTTAAGATGGCATTTCTTATTCTGGGGTTCAGGCTGGAGTTGGACTTAATGTTGAACAGCTGATATCATGGGCTCCGTAAAATGTGAGAGAGAACCCTGCTTTGTTGTTGTTGTTGTTGTTTTCTAACACGCCCTAAACTTTGCTAAGCAAAGGGAGGAGTGGTTGCAAGAGTCTGTTCTTTGAGAGTGACGTATTCCTGTAGCGTGCCTGTCTTTGTATGGTGAAGGTTTCCTACCTGCAGTATGATTTTGCTGAGCTGTGAGGCTGTATTGGCGTAGCAGAGGTAAGAAGTGGCGTCTTTAAAGGTCATGCAACTGTAGCAAAACTAGCGGGAGAAGCTAGTTCCTTCCCTGACAAAACTAGTAGCAAGTAAAAGCATTTGCTATTGGCTTTTTTATGCAATGTTCACACAGAGCTTTTGGTATTGATTGATTTTTGGGAAGCAAGACAGCAGTGAGGAAAGAAAACTGGGGCTTCTTCACCGTAGGCGGGGTTCAAGCCTTTGCGCTAGAACAGGTCTTCACTAGAGTTTACAAAAAGAGAAGATGAGCTGTCTGTAAGGAAAGTTTCAGTAGAAGTAAGGCTAGATTTGCAGAATTTGGTCCTCCGTATCTGTTGCAAATAAGAGATGACTTGGCAGTGTTTACATCTGAAGTGCATGCCGGTGTGTTAATGCAGGCCGTCGAGGTCTTTTCAGGGGTACTTCTGGACTGCAGGTTGCGTGCGTGGGGGGCACCATGTCCCAGGATGAGCCAGTTTTAGCTCAGAGGATGTGACAGAATGGCAACCATCTTTGTGGTGGACCCCTGTCATGGTTTAACCCCAGTCGGCAACTAAGCACCACACAGCCGCTCACTCGCCCTCCCCCCAGCAGTGGGATGGGGGAGAGAATCAGAAGAGCAAAAGCAAGAAAACTCACGGGTAGAGATAAGAAGAGTTTAATACTTGAAATAAAATAATAATAGCAATAATAGTAATACTAGTAACAGTAATAATAGTAATACCAATAATACCATAATATTACCAATAATAACACCAATAATAACACCAACAATAATAATAACAATAATTATAATAATAATAATTTGTAATTAAAACAACGAGAGAGAGAAAGACAACTAGAGAGAGGATCAAGAATAAGAACCCCAATCCTAACACTAACACCAAACCCTCACCCTAACTCGAACCCTTAACGCTACCCGTAAACCCTATGCATAATACTAAGACCTCACCCTTACCCTAAGCCTAACACCGAAACCTAACCCTAAACCTGAACCCCAACCCTAACCCGAACCCTAACCCAAATGCTAACCCTAACCGTAAACCTAACCCTAACTCTAACCCTAACCCTATCCCTAACATTAAACCCGAACCATCCTAAACCCAACCGTAAAACTAATGCTAACGCTAAGCCTAACCCTACCCTAAACATAACCCTAACCTTAACCCTAAACCTAACCCCTAACCATAACTCTAACCTTAACGCCTAACCCTAACGTTAACCCCTAACCCTAATGCTAACCCTAACCCCGAACTCTAGCCCTAATCCCGAACCCTAACCCTAACCCTGAACCCCAACCTAACCCTAACCCCTAAACCTAACCCTAATGCTACCCGTAAACCCTACGCATAACACTACGACCTCACCCTAATACTAACTCTAATCCCAATACCGAACCCTAACTCTAACCCTGAACCCCAATCCTAACCTTAAACCCTAACCCTAAACTTAACCCTAACACTAACCCTAAAACTAACCCTAATGCTACCCGGAAACCCTAAGCGTAACATTAAGACCTCACCCTAAACCTAACACTGGACCCTAACTCTAACCCTTAACTCCAGTCCTAAGCCTAACTCTAACTTTAACCCTAACCCTAACACTTAACCTCAAATCGAACACTTAACCCTAACCCTAACCTAACCTTAAGCCTAACCTGAATCATAAAGCTCTAACCCTAATGTTAACCCTAACCCCGAACCCTAACCCTAATCCCAAACCCTAACCCTAACCCTGAACCCCAACCCTAACCTTAACGTAATGACCCTAACCCTAACTCTAAGCCTAACCATAATGCTACCCGTAAACCCTAACTGTAACACTAAGACCTCACCCTTATACTAACGCTAACCCCAATACCGAACCCTATCTCTAACCCTGAACCCAATCCTAAACCCTAACCCTAACCTTAACGCTAACACTAACCCTAAACCTAACCCTAACGCTACCTGTAAACCATAATCCTAACATTAAGACCTCACCCTAACCCTAACACTGAATCCTAACTCTAACCCTTAACTCTAATCCTAACCCTAACTCTAACCTTAACCCTAACCCTACCCCTAAACCTAACACTTAACCCTAACCCTAAGCCTAACACTTAACCCTAAACCGAACACTTAACCCTAACCTTAACCTAACCTTAAGCCTAACCTGAATCATAAAGCTAACCCTAGCCCTAACCCTAACCCTAAGGCGAAACCTCACCCTAAAACAAAATCCTAACGCTAACCCTAACCCCAAACCGTGACCCTAACCCTAACATCAAACCGTAACACTAACACTTTGGCATAACCCTAACGTTAAACCTAAACGGAACCATAAAACTAACCCTCACATAACACCGAACCCCTAATTCTAACCGTAACCCTAATGCTAACTCAACCTCAAACCGTAATCTTAAGACACCGCCATAACACTACCCGTACCCCTACCCCTACCCCTACCCCTAACCCGAAAACTAAACCCTAACCCTATCCCCTACCCCAAACCCTAACCCTAACGCTAAGCCTATCCCTAACTGTAACCCTACGCCCTAACCCTAACGCTAACCCTAACCCTAAAACGAAACCATAACCCTATCCCTAACACTAAACCTGAACCATAATCCTAACCCCAACGATAACCCTAGGCCTAACCCTAACCCCAACCATAACCCTAACCTTAACCCCAACCATAACCCTAACCTTAACACCTAATCCTAATTTTAAGCCCTAACCCTGACGCTAATCCTAACCCCGACCCCTAACCGTAATCCCGAACCCTAACCCTAACCCTGAACCCCAACCTGAACCCTAATGACCCTAACCCTAACTCTAACCCTATCCCAAACCTAATACCGTAACCATAACACCTCACCCTAAACTTAATGCGAAACCTAATCCTAAAATTAAACCGCAACTCTAAACCTAAACCCTAACGCTAAAAATTAATGCTACCCCTAACCCAAACTGAAATCCTAACTCATAAGCGTAAACCCAATGTAACCCCTAACCATAACACTAAGCCCTAACCCTAACGCTATCACAAACCTAATACTTCACCCTAAGACCTCACCCTAACTCTAACGCGAAACCTAACCCTAAAACTAAACTGCAACCCTAACCCTAAACCTAATCCTAATACTTAATGCTAACCCTAACCCAAACTGAAATCCTAACCCATAAGCATAAACCCAACCATAACCCCTAACCATAACACTAATCCCTAACCCTAACCCTAACCCCTAACACTGATCCCTAACCCTAAACCTAACCCTAACCCTAACCAAACCCCTAACCATAACTCTGATAAGCCCTAACCCTAATGCTAACCCTAATCCCAAACCCTAACCTGTATCCCAAACTCTAACCCTAACCCTGAACCCCAGCCCTAACTCTAACCTTAACCCTAACCCTAACCCTAATGATAAGCCCTAACCCTAATGCTAACCCTAACCCCAAACCCTAACCCGTATCCCAAACTCTAACCCTAACCCTGAACCCCAGCCCTAACTCTAACCTTAACCCTAACCCTAACCCTAACCCTAATGATAAGCCCTAACCCTAATGCTAACCCTAACCCCAAACCCTAACCCATATCCCAAACTCTAACCCTTACCCTGAACCCCAGCCCTAACTCTAACCTTAAACCTAACACTAACCTTTACCCTAACCCTAACCTTAAAACTAAACCCTATCCCTAACCCTAACCCTAAACCTAACCCTCACCGTAACACTAAGCCCTAACCCTAACCCTAACCCTAAACTTAATCACAAACACTATAACTGATGTAAATGAGCAATATCAGGGCAGCAAGTCAGGTTCTTTAAATCCTTGCTTTCTCTCTTCCCTTCTCTCTTCTTGCTTTCTCTCTTCCGTTCGAGGAGATTTCTATTCGAGGAAGCTTTAGCTAGTTTTATTATATTGTCTGTCTTAGGAGGAACAGCCACTTCTACTTTCCGCTTTGTCTTGTCAATTTTTGCTTTTGGCTTATCCTTCTCTTTTTTCTCCTTTTCAGACATCGGCTTGAAAACCATAGAATCTCCTTCCATAGGCTCATCTCTCTCAGGGGTGTCATCATCTCTGCTTGGGCCATGAACAGGGAGTCCATTTTAACGTCTTCTGCTGGAACTGGCTCTCTTGGTTTTCTCGCACCTGCTAACAACTCAGTATTGGGAAATCCTTCATCCTCATCCCTTTTTCTTCTCTTTTTATGCTTATTTCCTTGGCCATCTCCCAGTGGATTTTTCACCTCCTTCTCTTTTGATTTTGTAGGATCCTTGATGCCATGGCTCTCTCTTTCAGAAGGTTTTTCAGGGTAATTTCCAGCTATATTGTGATTTTGGTGGCTCTGCCAAGCAGGATAATCCTCCCTACGTCCCTGAGCATATGGTGAATTCTCTTGTCTGGTCCCAGGTGGACCAAACCTACCTGGAGAAAAGTTCTCTCTGTTTACTGGAGGGTGAGGTTGAGCGCCAACAGCATAGCCCTTGTAAAACTTTACATGCCATTCTCTGTAGTTCCTTTCCCATTCCCGGTACCTTGCCTTTTCAAATGGATCTCTACAGTCAAGAGATCTGCCATAGTAAGCTTTCAGATCATATGGTGGAACTTCTCTGTATCTGTTAAAATACTCCCTTCCTCCTTCCCCTTGAGGTATAGTCTGTTTAGTGGGAGACTGGCCTCTAAATACTGGAGACCTTGACCGTGAATGGCATCTTCTGCATGGGGGTGACCTTGACCTTGAACGCTGATAACCGTGTGACCTTGACCTAGAACGATAGTTACGCCTCTTCCCTTTGCCTCTTCTTGGATACGGCAGCAATCGCGAGTAGGAACGAGAATGGGAAGGACTAAATGAGCGAGAGTAGGAGCGAGTGCGGGAAGAACCTGATCTTGATGTGGAGCAGGTAGACGAACTTGTAGAGTAAGGTGAAGCCCTATAAGGAGACTCGGACCTGAAAAAAACCACAACACACAGAAAAAGAAATGAAGTTAATTCAAAACAGTCATTCTCCCCAATTTTTTTCCTCCCAAATTTGGTTTGGGTTTTTTCTCCTCTCCATACGCTTATGTCAAAGCTTCTTTCAGCTGCTGACATAATGCTACTGCAAATTGAGGAATTTGGTAAAATTTTTCAATTCCATTTGTCTTGTTTTAGTTATGCATGTTTACTATCTGCAACGAAAAATTCTATTGGAAAAAACACTGTCATTTTTCCTTATGTCAGATGCACTTTAGTGTAACTGCAGTCCGATATGCTGTTGAAATACAAACGTGAAAAACAAGGCAACTTCATTGAGCCAAATACTTCCTCCTCTTTAAGTCTCCGTTGTTCTCTGTAAAACTCCTCCCTAGATAAGGGAGGCCAATGGCATCCTGCCAACTTAAGCATTTTTCTCCCTGCTTTCTGTTCTTTAGAGACTACGCTCATTTCCTGATCCTCATACTTGCCTTCCACATCCTCACCCCCAACAGTTCATTCAGTCTTCTCTCCTTATACTCAGCTTTGCACCTGTGGATGGAGGCTGCCCACACTTGAAAGAGACTCCCATCTCCCGTGGGCCAAGTGCCCACTGCTCCTCTGCCACTCCTTGATACGCTTAATACATCACACTTCTGATCTTCCAAGTACTGCACAGATATTAACTAATCTTCTCTGGAACTTCTTTTAACTTCTTCCACATACGCTTCCTATGTTGTTGCCTCATCATGAGGTATTTGGCCTGGTCCTGTCCCTGAATTGTTGTTTTCTTGCTGACTGAATTGGAGATATCAGATCCTGGTTTTTCTTTTGATTTACCTTTAAGATTTTATAAACACAATGCACTCTTACAATCTGTCTATAACAAACATATAGCGAAAGGAAGGACTAGCTTGACGCTGCAGTAATAGGTAAAACAGACTCCTCTCTCTCCAACTGAGAGAAAGCGTCTTGGCTATGTGAGATGACTAAATTGAAGAAATTCAAAATTGTCATAAAAGAACAGTGTTGACTTTTCCAACCATTTGCTCATGCAGTATCAACTAAGTTGTTAAAAAAAGAATGTTGGAGGCTGATTCCTATTGGGAAATCAATTTCTTCAGCCCTATTCAGCCAGTAATGGAAAAGGTGGCTTTCCATCTGATCCTTTAATTATCTTTAATTTTTATAGGCAATTATGGTTTCCTCAAAAAGCGTTCATTTCTCAGAGTCCTGTTTTCAGTCATGTACCGGAGTTTTATTTTAAATAACCTTAGTGGAAGCACAGATGCCCTTTGTAAAAGCCAATTCAAATGAAGCCATTTAAAAATTAATTACCACTTGGATTCTCCACAACTATCTGTGCATACTTGCTTCATTATAAATCAGCTGTTGTATAAGTTATGCGTTATACAGCCTCTTTTAACAGGTGACAAGGAGTCATCTATTGAATTTCTGTAGAATACTTACACTTCCCAGCCTGGTCTGCCACCTGCTGAGCGAACTGGACTGGCTCTCATTGGATGACCTTTTGGAGTGGGGAGAGGAAAAAGAAAGAAATCCCATTCAGTTCCTCTGAAGGTAATTTTTTTAAAGAAATTCTGAAGTTACAGTTACTTACCAGTTGTGGGTATTGCTTGTCCTTGGGGGCCCAGAAGACTTGGTAATGCTGGTTGTCTTTGTACGGGAACCTGATAGACATCTCAAAAAACCATTAGTAGGCTTGAGTTCTGAAGGTTTTAACCAACTCTCCCGTGGAGAAGAATGTGGATTAAATGCCTAACTATCCGTTTGCTGCAGACCACAGTAAGTCACCAGAGTTGGCTATATCATTTTCTATGAGAGAAATGAATCCCACCTCTCCTTTGCCAGAGGGTAAATGTAAATTGCAGGCTCAGGGTAAAGTTCGTCTCCGAGTAACTACATTTTATAAATGGAAGAAGTCTATTTCCTACAAAACGAGATCCATGACAGAAACACAGAAGTGCTACCAAGTGCATTTTAAAACAGCCACTCCTATCAGCACACAGCAGTATTTTCTTAGTTTATAGCAAGAGGAAAACTTCAGTCTGTTTCACACATGGGATTTGATAAAAGTCAGAGGGGGCGGAAATCTCAGTCCCAACAGCTACTTGTTAAATTTTGCAAGAAGCCTTTGAAACATAAACCAAAAGCAAAAGGAGCTTTCAGAGAGAACGACTCCACTGCAAACACTACTGAAATGTTTTGCAGAAATACAGATTCTTAGCATACCACACGTTTAACCAACTTCCAGGGGCACGAACAGCAGGACCACCCTATTTTAATATTCAAAAGTATCCCAGATTCTATGGTTAAGCACAATGACAGTGCTTCCTGCCCCGTAATTACAGATGCTGGCCAACTTGGTTGCATAGCCACTCAGACATGCACGCGTGGTTTCTCTCGCTCACTTTTTGGCCAGTCCAATTAATTCCATACTTACGCATTAATAGTTGGTATTGCGTATTTTCCAGTGTTTGTCAGCATAGCACCCTTTGTATTGGGGTCTTTCACCTCCATCATGAAACTCCTTGGAATTCCTGTGCTCTTTAATTCTGGGAACAGGCTCAACATTTTTGTCCTGTTAAGAAAAGAAATGCAGACATATCTCCTTTTAAGACCCACACTTAAAATGACATTTCAATGATTATTTTAAGCAGCAAAAGCCTTTAATCCTCTCCTTTTACCCAGCATAAGGGTTGCTCGACTAAAATACTTATTTTCCTAAATGAATATAGCCAGGATGTTCCAAAGGCTTGAGCAGTGTTTTGAACTCATTCCATTCTTTGGCTTAAGTTCAGGTTCTTTAAGGGTGAAATATCCCTTAGCTCACCATCCCCTCAGAAAAGAGATACAAACCCGCTCCTCCTCCAAAGCGCAATTCAGAGCACAAATATTCAATAGATGGGGTCAACAGAAACATCTTGGTTTTACATGAAATACTAAAAACTGTGAACTGTCATTAAACAGAGTTAAAACCAGAAACATTTCCAGTAATATTGAAATATATAAAAATATGCATGAAAGTTCACAGAGCAAGATCTGTGGACATACTTAATGTCTATGACCTACAAAAAAGAAAAGTTTACATTTATAATGCCAGGTTTCCCTTGGATTTTGAAGGGCTTTGCAACATTGCCATATGAACCTCTGTCTTTCACCCCAAGAGAAACAATTCTTAATATGAGTATTCATGGATTTGTTACGTAACTGCCAAGGTAAAAAAATGAAAAGCTAAGGAACACCAGAAGTCCCCCACAGTCTTACCCCATTTGTTGGGCAGTTCTTTATACAGTCGCCAGGTTTTCCGCAACGAAAGCAAGCAGATGATGGTGGAGGTGGACCCCAGGGTTTCTTCATGTAACTAAAAGGGTTTGGGGCAAAGAAGAAAAAGGTATGCACGTGTCTCTCTCGTTAAAACAAACTTCTCTACAATTTTTCCATAATCTTCAAAGAACAGATTTGACATTATCAACACTTACTTGATTGGATCATATTCCTGGCAAGACTGTAGCATCATAGCTTTTATTTTATCTTCTTCGGAAGCATTGGCTTCAGCCAGATTGGCACTCTGTTTAACAGGTAATTATTTGACACATACATTAGAAACACATTTAAGCCCACACTGCCAAAGAGAACACCACTCACCCAACCCTGTAAAGAGCAGCACAACGCCAGCTGAGGTTGCATGAAAACAGCTGCTTATATGAAACACAGTTGTCCAAAAGATGTTCTGGGGAGTCCTTACATCATCACAGGCTGTGTATGTGCCTGTTAACCTACTTGAAAAGAGCATTCCTGGGCACTCAAAACCTTAGGCTCTTCATGTTCCCCCCCACTAACTTCTTCATAGGAAGCAAGTTAACTACAATAAGCAAAACCTGCGGTTTTTTTCCAGTTGACCGTGTCCTTTTAACATACAAATTGTAATATAAATGTTATGCAGAACTGGATCTTCAAATTATTGAAGCCAGCTGATTTTTTTAAAGTAGTATTTGTTCAAATGTTTTTATTACACACTAGTACAGATACAAGCAGGGTCTAAGGGAGTGACTGTAAATGATTTGGACCCTCAAGCACCTATCATTCAGATCAACCACTCATGGTTTTGGTTTTAGATGCATTCATTCACAAAAGCAACCAACTTGTTTCAGCATTTTGTTAAAGGGCTGTTTCATATACACAGCTTTTTCTCAACTGTAACATAATCCAGATCGACATCTATGAAGTCATTTCCATTAACATTTACAGAAGACTTTACAGATACTTGACTAATTTCTTTGAACCCAAGCGGTTTACAAAACACATCCAAAACCCACAAGACATTACTAGGAATAGACCAAAATTCAAGATGGCATTTAATGCATAATAAAACAGAAAACTTTTTACAACACATTGCCTCCATGCTAAGCCAGTCTGCACTGAGGAGGTTAGAGTAAGGAACCGTTTGGAGCTGCTTTATCTTATGTTCCTCTATTTTTCTGAAATACTTACATTTTCTCAAAAGCTTAAATGTGTACACCACTTGGACAGTTTTTCACATTTTAGAGTAAAACTTCACCTGAGTTTACAGAACCAAGGACATGTTTAGGGACAGCGCTAACAGAGACCAATTTCTCCTGGTGGCTACCTTCCAAACTATTTTTTTTTTCCTTACCAAATGTCCACAATTTAATTTCTGCAGTGAGAGAGGGAAGAAGTTACCAGTGGGAAGAGATTTTTCTTTCTGGGAAAGGAACTCCAGCCTGTATTTTCAGAAGAAAGGACTAGCTCCTCTGCATTAGGCCCTGCCTTCTCTAATCTTTGTAACTTTAAAGACTAGTCATTTAATTGGCTAGCACTACGCCTTTTCACAAAGTGCAATCCCTAGTGCTTTCCCAGACAAAGTTACATGTTGTTGAGCAAAAAATGCAAGCAGTTCCATAGCAAAACATGGCATTACAACAGTTTCAGAAGGTCACGTTTGCTAATATGCCACACATACGCATCAGTATTTTCCTGTAAACAATTAGGTGCATTTACACAATTTACACAGTCTGCGATCAAACAAATTAGATTGTGTTGTCCACTGTATATATACTACAGTGTATGAAATTGTGCAGCATTCAAAGCATGGATCTATAACTGTAGTGCCTAGAAATTCAAAAATAGCCATGCAGTTGTCCGTGTTCCAGAAATGCTTCTATTTTGGCTCTTGCAAACCCCCCTGAAATGTCCGTCACTTACAGCCAATTAAATTCTTCTGTGAAAATTGTGTTAGTTTCCAATGCAAAATGAATGAAAAGTATGAAAAACGGTAAACAGCTTCTGAAGTGCTGCTTCTTTGTGTCTTGAAGATGAGTAATACTGCAACATTACGTTGCGGCTGATAAGGTCCTCCCCCTTCTATCTTCCCAAACTGGCAACTACTCTTTACCAGGATAGTATCAAAATATACACACATTTTAAAGTCAAAAGAAATACTTTAAATTATTAAAAATTAAATTAAAGGTTTGTTCACATGACAACAGTTATCCAGCTTCAAGATAATCTTGAAAATGCTACGATATTTTAGGAAATATTTATTAAATTTGAAAACTTGCTGAGATTCCACATACTCATTGATCTGTATCTGCACGCTACTCGTCATGAATCAGCCATGCAACCATTGATGTCATTAAAAAACAATCCACACATCATCCAAAGTGTCCCATGAGCAGAGGCAATTCAAAGGCTGCTGTGCAACTGGTGTACAAATAGAAAGGCGCACGCTCCCTGCCACTGCTAGAACACCACCAGGCTCGCAATGACAGCCACGTACCTCCTGAAGTTGAGGAAGGACAAGGACATCCTTTAGATTACCACAGCATGGATTCTTCATACATTTAGCTTCAAGAGCGTACTAAAAGGAGAGTAACGCATTTTTGAAGGCCTCTCCACCATTACAGCATACATTCATCATTCCCAAACATTCACCACTCTACCAGTTGTTTCTGCAATGTTCACTGCTGAAAGACTAGAAAGCTAATCTGCCTGGTTAATTTTCAGCGCTAGAACAGCGGTGCCGTTCCTTCCTTATCCCCTTATACATACAGGTATGTATCTGACCTTTGATGCTAGCCGCATCTATCCTCTCATTTTAGGGCAGCATTACAATACCAGGAGAGGGTGCCCGAAACAGAGGATGCACTGACAAGACAGCACTAAGCAGACGTGTTTAAATTAACCCCCAAAACAAGGCCATGTTTATAAGCACAGTGCTGCGGTGTCCAGAATTACTAGAGGGTGCCTGAAAACACTGCAACAACTACTGCAGGAATACGCCCAAAGTTGAGATGCAGAGCCACATAAATTCAGGGTTTTTTGCTTGCAGATGCCTCGTGGGTACCGGGAGGCTGCTGTACTCTTTGTTCGAGACACAGTGTAACTCCTCCGTCTACTTGATTTATTGAGAACCAACATTAGAAAGACATGGCAAAACCACAAGCTAATAATATCTACTAATTGTGGTGGAGAGACCTATCTTTAAGGCGGCTGGAAAACATGACCGTTCAAACAATGCTAATGTAGCTGATATAGAACTGGACTGTATGAATACATAAATGACAGCAGTAATCCTCTAGTCAGCACTGCATTGGAATAGCTGTAATTTTAATCAATACACCTGATTCTCTGTCCTCCGTAAATCTTAGGAATACAGAACCAAAACCCGGAGCACAGATACCAGCTTAGGGTAAAAACAGACGTAGCAAGATAACTAGTAACATTTGGTAATGTGCTAAACTGCTTACTGAGTTTCAAGTTTGGAAAGGATTAACTATTCCTTCATCGTACTTGCACAAAAGGCAATACACTTTAGGATACTGTTCTTTTTCTCTTGCCTGAAACGGACATTGTCTTGAGGAAACGCATAGGAATCGCTTACGAATGGAACTTCTTGTTTGCATCGTTCGCCAACTGGTAAACCTTGGTCTTTCCTCTATAGCTAGTATGCAAAAAACCCAGATTTGGGGCGTAAGAATACCTGCCATATCCCCCCCAAATGCCAGAAATAGTCAAACACTGAGAATCAGGCTCTTCTGAGACGGGAACAAAGTATGCGTTTACGCTACAATGCGTATCTGTCTTTACTATAAAAGCCATAAGAGCAAACACATATAATAAGGAATCTCTGCACGTCGAGGAAACAGGATCTACAACTTGGGTCTCAGAACAATCAACCCCAAGAACAAACCCAATAGAATAATCTTAAAAGTCACCATGGTTGGCGTTCGAACCCCATGTCCCAGCAGGCCTAAAAACGTAAGTCCACTTTCGGACAGATACATTAAAATCTACCCCATGCCAACAAAAATTAACAGCAGCTTTAACAAGAAAGAACGCCTCTGTAAACTAATATCCATAAAAAAAGTTAACACACTGAAACCCCTAACAAAGAATACAATGCTTTATGGATACTTACATAACATCGGTTTTGCCGGTAGCTTTAACTCCTCCGACAGGGATTCTTCTAACAATTACCGATGAGTTCTTAGGAATCAGGGCATTCTCATCTGTGTATTCTGAAAACAACATAAATACAGAGAAAAACATCAGTCAATTCGTAAGAATGCATGCTCATATGTAATTACGTAGCACTTCGCAGAATCCCTTTACAGATACAAAAGCAAAATTTTATATGTAACATCACGCTTTCATCGTCTCAACACACTAACAGTATATTTCAAGAAATCTTGGGGTTTGAGAATCAAACCCAAGCAGCAAAATCTTTTTCCTTTTTTTAAAACAGTTTGAATGCCAACAGCAAAATGGACTCAAAGGTCACTAAAGGAGAGTCTGCTAATGCACGAGGTTCTTTCCTGACCTAGCTTAAAGTTGCTTTTGCTTCCGTTAGGCTACAAAACCCATAGATCTTTGGAGAAAAACAAACCACAGCAAAGTCTCACCTGCCTAAACCAGATTCTAAAGTCTGACTAGCTTGCCCTGCAACCAAACAGGCACTTAGCTAAAGCACGAGAACTCTGCGCCATTGCTTTCATAGCTGTTAACTAAAAACCAGTCACCTGTGCTGCCAGTGCTCAAGCCTGACAGAACACAGAAGAGAGCCTGCCGCCTCTGCCTGTTTCTTGGAGCTTAATCCATCAACAACCACACTTCTCAGCTGCTCAGGGCTTTACGTTTAAATGGAAACAGAACTGGCAGTGCTAGAATTTGGATCACAGACATTTTGGGGTTTTTTTGAGCTTGCTTTCACAAGTAGGGCAGAATTGGCTCAAACTCAAGTGGTATCTCCCCTCTTAAGCTAATCATCTCGTTTGAATTAACCAAAGGGACGTGAATTCGTTCGATCGATTCCCTTTTTGCAGAGCAGAGAGGCCCAAATGAAATTACTTAGGAAGACAGCCTTGAAAAGCCTTTCAGGAACAGCGTGTGCCTGAAGCTCTCCATGCTTTGCCTTGGCTTACACCCTGTTAGTCTTCTGAAGAGGAGGAAAGCCTTCTGACCTTTTACATAAGGCCCAAACAAAAAAAACCAACTACCTGAGACACTTGGACTGAGTAAGCTTAAAATGCAAAGATCTCTCCATGAGAATGCTTTTTCTATTGTACTTACACAAGCTGGATAGGACTAAATATTTTAAAGCACTATCAGCAGGCATCCCCTGTAATCTGCCTACAGTTTTAAATATTCAAAGCCCTTACCTTTGCAGAGCGAATCAGAACAATGGTCTGAAAACCAAAGATACTGTATACCTCGTCAAGCCCTGTCAGGTGGCATCCCTAAGACCCTAACGTTGTGCTGTTAAGGCTCTTCACAGACACTCTCCTGAAAATAGTTTAAGTATCTGCAGATAAACAGCAAGCTTTAGGTCCAACCACTTTAAAGGCTAGGGCTGAAGTTACAGTTACCGCAGTGTACATACTACTCTCTTTAAGTTTTAACACATGAAACAGGAAGAAGAAAAAAAACGCTAGTACACATTTTAAAGAAAAGCCTGTTGTAAGAGTGTCACAGAACCACAGGGGGAAAAAAAAAAAAAAAGAAATGTAATGTTTAAGGAATGAAAACACTTTACAAGTCTTTTTATTTCTGAAAAGTCACATCCCAAAGTCTTTAATCACATTCAAACTTATCGAGATGGCAGATTACCAAACTGAAATATCCTACTAAGTAATACGAAACCATTATCATCTCTAAGAATCAAGCACCATTTGTTAGATTTAAAAGAATTTATGATGTCTCTAAGAACATTTCTTACGTATATCCACCATAAACGTTCTGCCATAAAACTTCAGTACTGCCCTGATACGGTTAACATGTAGTACAGGAAAAAAAACCACCGTTAGAAACGAATGATGAAATGATGCTCAATAGCATCTGAATGACCATGTCTTTGGTGTGGAAAAGAAGTTATATTAACAAGAAATTCCAAAGTATAATTTAGATACGGAGAACACTCATGCGCAAGACGGCTTTCAAGGGTCTGCACAGATTTTAACTCACAGATACGCTCCTGATCCAAAATGTTGCTAGTGGGCAGTTTCTGCAACAGCCGCAAAACCCATTTTCCAATGCAGTGGAGTAAAACAAGTTGAAGTCAAAATTAAGTCACGAAATTCACCAAATCCAGGTGGTTTCTTTTCTTCAAATTAGCCATCTCTTTTATTTCTATCACTTTCAGCTTTCTCCACCACATTTCAAAGAAATCTGGCAAGTTGGTTATTACAAGATATGCTCCCACATTTCCTTCTCATTTTACCTAGAAGAATTCCAGGAAACCAAAGCTTTTGTAAGCGCCGTATGTCACACATCAACCACGTACTCTTCTACGCCTAGCTCCATGTCTACAATACAGATCTGAAGGTAGTTGTCAGAACAGCAACTACAGAAGAACAGCTCTGTGAGGCCCCCAACACAAGTCACAGCTACCGATGGTGACCGAATCGCATTATGGCTTCCCACCCCACTTAATGCCCAGCGCCGCTTGCCCTCCCGGTCCCGCCGCATGCTGGCGGCATGGGCCCCAGCCTGACTCACGCTACGTGGGGATGACCCACAAAGAGCAGAGCGCGGCTCCCACAGGCCACGGCCGACGCAGGGTGGTCTGCGACGCCGCCAGCCGGGCGGTGCCCGAGGCCCCGCGCCCGCCGCCCCCACGCACCTTCTTTGGTCTGGGCGTTGGTGATCTGCAGGTCGCAGCTGGCCGCCTTCAGCTCCTCGCGGCCCATGATCTGGTGCTTGAGGTCACACAGGGAGATGTGGAGGCCGTTGAAGGTGACCATGTCATGGTTCAGCTTGGAGGCGAACTTGTAGTGGACGCACGACGTGGTTGGGGCCAGGAGGTGCCTGCTCCGTGATGGCGTCTACCGCGGCAGACAGCGTCGCGGCCGCTGTGCCAGGTGAGGGCCCGCGGCGGTTCCTCCTCCACCGAGGAGGCCAGGGCAAGCAGCGCGGGCTGAGCTCGAGCAGGCTGGCGGCGCTCAGAGGCTGCGGCGCTCCGCCATGGCCTTCCTGGCCGACAACCGCACGGGCCGCTGCGAGCGTGTCACTGTGCACACGCAACGGCACACTGCACCCAGCCCCCGCGCCTCACGTGTCCCAGCGCATTATGACAAAAGGCCCGCGTCACGTGGGCGTGGCGGCCCCGCGCTCTTCATCCTAACACCAAGCGCCCCCGAGGGGAGGGGGGGCCCGTCAGCCCCGGGCCTGTCACCACCCCGGGCCGCTGGTCTCCCTGCTGTCCCCTGGCCTGTCACCACCCGGTGTCCTGCCACCCCCCAGGCCTGTCACTGCCTGGTGTCCCTCCTGTCACCCCCCAGGCCTGTCCCTGCCCAGTGTCCCTCCTGTCACCCCCCTAGGCTGTCACCACCTGATGTCCCTCCTGTCACCCCCCAGGCCTGTCACTGCCCGGTGTCCCTCCTGTCACCCCCCGGGCCCATCACCGCCTGGTGTCCTGTCACCCCCCAGGCTGTCACCACCTGGTGTCCCTCCTGTCACCCCCCAGGCGGTCACCACCTGGTGTCCCCTCCTGTCAGCAGCCAGCCAGGGCAAGACAGCCTGGGGCAGATGCAGCGGGCTTGGCCGTGTGGCGCTCGGCTGCCCGCGGTGCAGGGCCGGCAAAGGGAGGGGACATCTCAGGGTGCTTGAGTGTATCTTGTGGCATTCATGGAAAGTTCAGTCAAAGAAGCCAATGACCATTTATGTTTATGGCCACAGACCAGTCCCCTGCCCCCATTTTTTAACTCCTCCCTCTCTGCCTTTAGCCCATCACTATTTTTTGCTTTCTCTTTCTCTGTCTCTCTCCCTGTCTGTAGTTTCTAATTCCTCCCTGTCTGTCCTATAGCCTGCTGCTATTTTTTCCTTTCTCTCCATCTCTTTCTCCTGCTCCCTCTCCTTCTCTTTTTTCTATCGCCGTGTCCTGCTTCCTGGCCTTATCTTAATGTTAGGGTTAGGGGCTAGGGTTAGGGTTAGGCTTAGGGTATCGTTAGGGTTAGGGTTAGGGTCGGGGTTAGGATTATGGTTCGGGTTTAGGCTTAGGGATAGGCTTAGGGTTTCGTTTTAGGGTTAGGCTTAGGGCTTAGAAGTAAAACTGTCCCAAGCACTTACGCCTCCATCAAGGACCACATGCCCTGAGGCTTGTGATGACTGTTGGATGGCTTTCCCTCCCCCCGATGGAAACACCTCTCAGTTCTCTGTGCTCACACCAGGGAAGGAAAGGCAATACACCCCCATATCTAAAGGCATGGCACTCCAAGCAAAGGTAACGTTTCGTTTCTTTAGATGAACTGCCTGGCCAGTTACAACACCTGCTTATACTGACTTCATCCACCCTTACCCGCAAAACATTGTGACAGGCTGAGTCAGCGTGGAGAGTCAGGTGAACTTTGACGCACACATTGCTACCATAGGACTGGATTTTTAACCTATTTACATTTATCCGTCGCTTTGAAGCTGCCCAAGGGTCAGCATGCCCTTGCTACTGGAGGTTCTTGCTCTGTGCAGGCACTAAGGAAGACATTTCTGGTGACAGATTATTTCTAACGGGTAAAGCACAGCAGAACACACTGTTCATGAGCTGCTGAGAATTGTCCCCCAGGCATAGCAGGAACAACGGCAAAGCTTGTATATTTAAGATGCATTTGAGTTACCTTACCATTAAAATACACCACCACCAGACAGTGCTCTAGGCGGAAGGCTGACATCAGTGTACAAGGACAGTCCCTTCTGGACATCTCGCTCCTGGGTAGAAATCCTAGAGACTTCCTTTAAGGACAGAAATCCAAAGAGCTACAATAAGCCTTTTAAATTCAGCACAGCAAACAAAAAGCAAACAAACAAAAAATGACAGGAAACCCCTGAGGCACTGATGAGGAACACAAGGTCTCCCCTTGAGTCCACTACCCCTCACAAGACTTACTCAAAATTACTCAGTTGCTTACTCAAAAGCAATAACCAACAAGCCATGTACCCTTGGGGAAGCCCTTGTCCTTCTGTGCCGCTGGTGGCATCCCACCATTACTCTGGGAGTCCACACAAATTCAGAAGTACACTTAGTCCTCCGGCAGTCATTACCTATGGACCCGAACTCCTCCCACACCCCAGAAGTGGCTGTCGGTCGTCTGGCAGTCATTCTCCGCAAACTGCAAGCCCTCCATACCTAACCACCTCCCTAGTGACTCAGTGGAAATGAGCTGGACCACAACAGAAGTGACACTGCCCGGCCCGATCACACAGATTAGACCACAAACGGTGGTTACAAGACAGAAAATGCAACACAAACCACAAGGACAGCAAAAAAACAAGCAGAAGACACATCACACAAAAACCAAAGACCCCTATCCAAACCCTAAAAACGCAAGCAAGCTACAAAAGGACTTTCCAAAAAAAAGACCACCCAGAACACAACATAAGGCAAAACCAACCTAACCCCAGGAACCCAGCGCTTGCAAACCCAGATCCTGACCATAACAATAACATGCTTTAATCCTAAGTCGCGTAAACTCCCATAACCCTCAAACCCCATAACCCTAGCACGCTGGAACCCTAGCGCCCCATATCCCTAGCACATTGTAGCCCCAAGATATCAAAACATTGAACACAAACTCCCTGGAGGTCTCTCTCTTCAGGTGGCCCCAGATCTCAGACACCACAACTCTGAAGTGGGGGTACCCACCGTGCCCAAGTGGAAGATCCACCAGGACAGCACCAGCATCCATCTTCACATCATCCGTCACGCCCTGAAAAAGTGCCCAGGCTGGAAACTCCTGGGGAGAAAGGCGGAGGCACTCGGAGACTTTGAACCGGCCAGCCATGGCCACAGGGCTTCAGCTCATCATGTCTGTGTCAGAGCCACCAGGCAGGTGACCCCGTCCCCCCTGCAAAGACCCCTTGGGGTAGCCGTACCCAGCACCAGCTGGCTGGATACGGCCTTTGCTCTATGGGGAGGTGCTCCCTGGGAGCAGGGTCTCTCACGGGGGAACTCACAGCTCACCTGGGCTGCTCTGCGGCCACCGGACGCCTTTGCTGTCAGGGGGCTCTCAGCACCTCTCTGCCAACGGCTGTCACCTCCCTGCAGGACGCTCTCCAGCGCACGGTCCGTCTCCACTGGGTCTCCCTGGGGACAAAGATCGGAAGGGAGGGATGGGGTTTGCTTTGTCCCCGTTCCCAGGGTGCTTCAGGAGAGACCTGCCACCCCCAAATGAGCTGTCTGACGTGGACACCACAGACGAGCTGCAGACGTGGGTCAGCACGGCGGCGGGGAGTGGGCAAGATGTCCTGCGGAACCCCCGGCGCTGGCGGAAAGCAGAGTTGGAGACAACGGGGAGAAGCCCCAGGCAGCCGGCAGCTGGCGGTGGGGCCTGGCAGGGAGCAGCGCCCGCAGAAATGCCCGGCTCCTGGAGCCTCGGCCCCAGGGCTGCAGCCTTGGCACCTCCTGGGGCTTCGCTGGGAAAAACCAGGCAGGGGTGACCCTGACAGCCCGCACACGTACCTGGCCCCGGGATCTGGCAGCCTGTCCCTGTGCCCATCGCTGCCACGGGATCCAGGAAGCAGCGCCCCAGCCCTGGCGTGGCCCTGAGCCGCCTCTCAGGCCAGGCAGCAGGAAGCCGCGCCCCATGGCATGCTGGGAGCTGTAGGCCCGGGGCACGGGCTGCCGCGCGGCCATGTTGGTTCCCGGGGCATGCCGGGAGCTGTAGGCCTGGGGCACGGGGCTGCTGGGCAGCCATGTTGGTCTTGGGAGGTGCAGGCTCTGCTCCAGCTGCGGCCCAGCTGAGGTGAGGACAGGCACGCAGGTGGAGCTACCGAAGAGGAAGGGAGGAAAGGACAGACGGACAGAGAAAGAAGTGCTTGAACTGTAACATTTGCCTGGCAGTGCAGAGAGCGGGAGCTGCGGTGAGTCCCAGCCCCTCGGGGCCGTGTCACCCCTCTTCTGCATCGCAGTCCCTCCCAGCCCCCCCCTCCCATTTCCCTCTGTGTCATTTTTTTCACTTCCCCATACCTCTCTTCTTCTGTTGCTGTGTTCTGCTCCCCGTCCTCTCTTCTCCAAGTCCCTCTTTCCCTGTCGCTCTACCTGCCCCTGTCTTTTTCTTGCTGCCCCTCCCTCCTGCTCCCTGTCCCTCTTTTTGCCTTCCTCTGTCTCTGCCCTGCAGCACATTGCTGTTGTTTCTTCTCTGTCTCTTTGTCCTGGTCTGCATCCCACTCTGTTTTTCACAGTCTCTCTGGCCTGTTCCCTGTCCTGCTTTGTCTCTCTCTGCCTGTATGTCCCGCTCCCTGTCCTTGTCTTCCCTTCTCCCTCCTTCTGCTTCTCTCTCTCTCTGCCTCCCCCCCCGCCCTGCTCACTGTCACTGCGGTTTTCCATGCTGTATCCCACTGTCCCTGTCCTTTTTCCTGTTCATCTCTCTTCTGTCTCTCTCTGCTGCTCCCTGACCCTTCCCCTCCCTGCTTCCTCCATCTCTCTGCAGGGCTCCTCATCCCTATTTCTCTTGATTTCTCCAGCTCTCTAGCCTTTTCCCCATACCTTTCTTTCTCTCTCAGCTCCTCTATCTTTTCTCTCATCATATTTTTCTCTTTCTAGTCCACTGTCCTTCTCCCCGTCAACTGAAGCTGAGTGACCAGGTGTCCCTGGGCTCTGGTATTTCCTTAGCATTGTCCTAGGGAAGATCTATGGTTTTAGGGCTAGGGATCATTTAGGAGCTGGTCTCCTTACGTAGGCAGCGGAGCTAGGCATAGTTAAAGCAGAGGTTGTTCTCAGCTGGTGCTCTGTGCGTCCTGTTGAAAGAGCAGGCTGTGGGCCTTATTTTGAAGGAAGGTTTCTTGTTCTGCGCTTATTGCTCCTCGGGACGCTGCACAGAAGTGGTGGTGGGGTCTGGAGAGACAGATGGGACCTGCTGTGATTCCTAGTAAATGTGAACTTGAACGAGACCAGACTGACTGCATATGGTTTTCTTCTCAGCTCCAACTCCAACCTACGTGCTCGGCGCTAATGAAAAAAGAGACCCTGAGCTGCAAATGAGCAGACGACGTCACTCACTTAGGTCACCGTGCAGTTGGTCTGTGATAAGGGATGTGTACTTCCATGACGGTGCTTTCGTGAACGTTCTCTGGTCTTGCCGCTTCAAAGCCCTCCCTTTTTCCAGAAATTTTAAGATGGCATTTCTTATTCTGGGGTTCAGGCTGGAGTTGGACTTAATGTTGAACAGCTGATATCATGGGCTCCGTAAAATGTGAGAGAGAACCCTGCTTTGTTGTTGTTGTTGTTGTTTTCTAACACGCCCTAAACTTTGCTAAGCAAAGGGAGGAGTGGTTGCAAGAGTCTGTTCTTTGAGAGTGACGTATTCCTGTAGCGTGCCTGTCTTTGTATGGTGAAGGTTTCCTACCTGCAGTATGATTTTGCTGAGCTGTGAGGCTGTATTGGCGTAGCAGAGGTAAGAAGTGGCGTCTTTAAAGGTCATGCAACTGTAGCAAAACTAGCGGGAGAAGCTAGTTCCTTCCCTGACAAAACTAGTAGCAAGTAAAAGCATTTGCTATTGGCTTTTTTATGCAATGTTCACACAGAGCTTTTGGTATTGATTGATTTTTGGGAAGCAAGACAGCAGTGAGGAAAGAAAACTGGGGCTTCTTCACCGTAGGCGGGGTTCAAGCCTTTGCGCTAGAACAGGTCTTCACTAGAGTTTACAAAAAGAGAAGATGAGCTGTCTGTAAGGAAAGTTTCAGTAGAAGTAAGGCTAGATTTGCAGAATTTGGTCCTCCGTATCTGTTGCAAATAAGAGATGACTTGGCAGTGTTTACATCTGAAGTGCATGCCGGTGTGTTAATGCAGGCCGTCGAGGTCTTTTCAGGGGTACTTCTGGACTGCAGGTTGCGTGCGTGGGGGGCACCATGTCCCAGGATGAGCCAGTTTTAGCTCAGAGGATGTGACAGAATGGCAACCATCTTTGTGGTGGACCCCTGTCATGGTTTAACCCCAGTCGGCAACTAAGCACCACACAGCCGCTCACTCGCCCTCCCCCCAGCAGTGGGATGGGGGAGAGAATCAGAAGAGCAAAAGCAAGAAAACTCACGGGTAGAGATAAGAAGAGTTTAATACTTGAAATAAAATAATAATAGCAATAATAGTAATACTAGTAACAGTAATAATAGTAATACCAATAATACCATAATATTACCAATAATAACACCAATAATAACACCAACAATAATAATAACAATAATTATAATAATAATAATTTGTAATTAAAACAACGAGAGAGAGAAAGACAACTAGAGAGAGGATCAAGAATAAGAACCCCAATCCTAACACTAACACCAAACCCTCACCCTAACTCGAACCCTTAACGCTACCCGTAAACCCTATGCATAATACTAAGACCTCACCCTTACCCTAAGCCTAACACCGAAACCTAACCCTAAACCTGAACCCCAACCCTAACCCGAACCCTAACCCAAATGCTAACCCTAACCGTAAACCTAACCCTAACTCTAACCCTAACCCTATCCCTAACATTAAACCCGAACCATCCTAAACCCAACCGTAAAACTAATGCTAACGCTAAGCCTAACCCTACCCTAAACATAACCCTAACCTTAACCCTAAACCTAACCCCTAACCATAACTCTAACCTTAACGCCTAACCCTAACGTTAACCCCTAACCCTAATGCTAACCCTAACCCCGAACTCTAGCCCTAATCCCGAACCCTAACCCTAACCCTGAACCCCAACCTAACCCTAACCCCTAAACCTAACCCTAATGCTACCCGTAAACCCTACGCATAACACTACGACCTCACCCTAATACTAACTCTAATCCCAATACCGAACCCTAACTCTAACCCTGAACCCCAATCCTAACCTTAAACCCTAACCCTAAACTTAACCCTAACACTAACCCTAAAACTAACCCTAATGCTACCCGGAAACCCTAAGCGTAACATTAAGACCTCACCCTAAACCTAACACTGGACCCTAACTCTAACCCTTAACTCCAGTCCTAAGCCTAACTCTAACTTTAACCCTAACCCTAACACTTAACCTCAAATCGAACACTTAACCCTAACCCTAACCTAACCTTAAGCCTAACCTGAATCATAAAGCTCTAACCCTAATGTTAACCCTAACCCCGAACCCTAACCCTAATCCCAAACCCTAACCCTAACCCTGAACCCCAACCCTAACCTTAACGTAATGACCCTAACCCTAACTCTAAGCCTAACCATAATGCTACCCGTAAACCCTAACTGTAACACTAAGACCTCACCCTTATACTAACGCTAACCCCAATACCGAACCCTATCTCTAACCCTGAACCCAATCCTAAACCCTAACCCTAACCTTAACGCTAACACTAACCCTAAACCTAACCCTAACGCTACCTGTAAACCATAATCCTAACATTAAGACCTCACCCTAACCCTAACACTGAATCCTAACTCTAACCCTTAACTCTAATCCTAACCCTAACTCTAACCTTAACCCTAACCCTACCCCTAAACCTAACACTTAACCCTAACCCTAAGCCTAACACTTAACCCTAAACCGAACACTTAACCCTAACCTTAACCTAACCTTAAGCCTAACCTGAATCATAAAGCTAACCCTAGCCCTAACCCTAACCCTAAGGCGAAACCTCACCCTAAAACAAAATCCTAACGCTAACCCTAACCCCAAACCGTGACCCTAACCCTAACATCAAACCGTAACACTAACACTTTGGCATAACCCTAACGTTAAACCTAAACGGAACCATAAAACTAACCCTCACATAACACCGAACCCCTAATTCTAACCGTAACCCTAATGCTAACTCAACCTCAAACCGTAATCTTAAGACACCGCCATAACACTACCCGTACCCCTACCCCTACCCCTACCCCTAACCCGAAAACTAAACCCTAACCCTATCCCCTACCCCAAACCCTAACCCTAACGCTAAGCCTATCCCTAACTGTAACCCTACGCCCTAACCCTAACGCTAACCCTAACCCTAAAACGAAACCATAACCCTATCCCTAACACTAAACCTGAACCATAATCCTAACCCCAACGATAACCCTAGGCCTAACCCTAACCCCAACCATAACCCTAACCTTAACCCCAACCATAACCCTAACCTTAACACCTAATCCTAATTTTAAGCCCTAACCCTGACGCTAATCCTAACCCCGACCCCTAACCGTAATCCCGAACCCTAACCCTAACCCTGAACCCCAACCTGAACCCTAATGACCCTAACCCTAACTCTAACCCTATCCCAAACCTAATACCGTAACCATAACACCTCACCCTAAACTTAATGCGAAACCTAATCCTAAAATTAAACCGCAACTCTAAACCTAAACCCTAACGCTAAAAATTAATGCTACCCCTAACCCAAACTGAAATCCTAACTCATAAGCGTAAACCCAATGTAACCCCTAACCATAACACTAAGCCCTAACCCTAACGCTATCACAAACCTAATACTTCACCCTAAGACCTCACCCTAACTCTAACGCGAAACCTAACCCTAAAACTAAACTGCAACCCTAACCCTAAACCTAATCCTAATACTTAATGCTAACCCTAACCCAAACTGAAATCCTAACCCATAAGCATAAACCCAACCATAACCCCTAACCATAACACTAATCCCTAACCCTAACCCTAACCCCTAACACTGATCCCTAACCCTAAACCTAACCCTAACCCTAACCAAACCCCTAACCATAACTCTGATAAGCCCTAACCCTAATGCTAACCCTAATCCCAAACCCTAACCTGTATCCCAAACTCTAACCCTAACCCTGAACCCCAGCCCTAACTCTAACCTTAACCCTAACCCTAACCCTAATGATAAGCCCTAACCCTAATGCTAACCCTAACCCCAAACCCTAACCCGTATCCCAAACTCTAACCCTAACCCTGAACCCCAGCCCTAACTCTAACCTTAACCCTAACCCTAACCCTAACCCTAATGATAAGCCCTAACCCTAATGCTAACCCTAACCCCAAACCCTAACCCATATCCCAAACTCTAACCCTTACCCTGAACCCCAGCCCTAACTCTAACCTTAAACCTAACACTAACCTTTACCCTAACCCTAACCTTAAAACTAAACCCTATCCCTAACCCTAACCCTAAACCTAACCCTCACCGTAACACTAAGCCCTAACCCTAACCCTAACCCTAAACTTAATCACAAACACTATAACTGATGTAAATGAGCAATATCAGGGCAGCAAGTCAGGTTCTTTAAATCCTTGCTTTCTCTCTTCCCTTCTCTCTTCTTGCTTTCTCTCTTCCGTTCGAGGAGATTTCTATTCGAGGAAGCTTTAGCTAGTTTTATTATATTGTCTGTCTTAGGAGGAACAGCCACTTCTACTTTCCGCTTTGTCTTGTCAATTTTTGCTTTTGGCTTATCCTTCTCTTTTTTCTCCTTTTCAGACATCGGCTTGAAAACCATAGAATCTCCTTCCATAGGCTCATCTCTCTCAGGGGTGTCATCATCTCTGCTTGGGCCATGAACAGGGAGTCCATTTTAACGTCTTCTGCTGGAACTGGCTCTCTTGGTTTTCTCGCACCTGCTAACAACTCAGTATTGGGAAATCCTTCATCCTCATCCCTTTTTCTTCTCTTTTTATGCTTATTTCCTTGGCCATCTCCCAGTGGATTTTTCACCTCCTTCTCTTTTGATTTTGTAGGATCCTTGATGCCATGGCTCTCTCTTTCAGAAGGTTTTTCAGGGTAATTTCCAGCTATATTGTGATTTTGGTGGCTCTGCCAAGCAGGATAATCCTCCCTACGTCCCTGAGCATATGGTGAATTCTCTTGTCTGGTCCCAGGTGGACCAAACCTACCTGGAGAAAAGTTCTCTCTGTTTACTGGAGGGTGAGGTTGAGCGCCAACAGCATAGCCCTTGTAAAACTTTACATGCCATTCTCTGTAGTTCCTTTCCCATTCCCGGTACCTTGCCTTTTCAAATGGATCTCTACAGTCAAGAGATCTGCCATAGTAAGCTTTCAGATCATATGGTGGAACTTCTCTGTATCTGTTAAAATACTCCCTTCCTCCTTCCCCTTGAGGTATAGTCTGTTTAGTGGGAGACTGGCCTCTAAATACTGGAGACCTTGACCGTGAATGGCATCTTCTGCATGGGGGTGACCTTGACCTTGAACGCTGATAACCGTGTGACCTTGACCTAGAACGATAGTTACGCCTCTTCCCTTTGCCTCTTCTTGGATACGGCAGCAATCGCGAGTAGGAACGAGAATGGGAAGGACTAAATGAGCGAGAGTAGGAGCGAGTGCGGGAAGAACCTGATCTTGATGTGGAGCAGGTAGACGAACTTGTAGAGTAAGGTGAAGCCCTATAAGGAGACTCGGACCTGAAAAAAACCACAACACACAGAAAAAGAAATGAAGTTAATTCAAAACAGTCATTCTCCCCAATTTTTTTCCTCCCAAATTTGGTTTGGGTTTTTTCTCCTCTCCATACGCTTATGTCAAAGCTTCTTTCAGCTGCTGACATAATGCTACTGCAAATTGAGGAATTTGGTAAAATTTTTCAATTCCATTTGTCTTGTTTTAGTTATGCATGTTTACTATCTGCAACGAAAAATTCTATTGGAAAAAACACTGTCATTTTTCCTTATGTCAGATGCACTTTAGTGTAACTGCAGTCCGATATGCTGTTGAAATACAAACGTGAAAAACAAGGCAACTTCATTGAGCCAAATACTTCCTCCTCTTTAAGTCTCCGTTGTTCTCTGTAAAACTCCTCCCTAGATAAGGGAGGCCAATGGCATCCTGCCAACTTAAGCATTTTTCTCCCTGCTTTCTGTTCTTTAGAGACTACGCTCATTTCCTGATCCTCATACTTGCCTTCCACATCCTCACCCCCAACAGTTCATTCAGTCTTCTCTCCTTATACTCAGCTTTGCACCTGTGGATGGAGGCTGCCCACACTTGAAAGAGACTCCCATCTCCCGTGGGCCAAGTGCCCACTGCTCCTCTGCCACTCCTTGATACGCTTAATACATCACACTTCTGATCTTCCAAGTACTGCACAGATATTAACTAATCTTCTCTGGAACTTCTTTTAACTTCTTCCACATACGCTTCCTATGTTGTTGCCTCATCATGAGGTATTTGGCCTGGTCCTGTCCCTGAATTGTTGTTTTCTTGCTGACTGAATTGGAGGTATCAGATCCTGGTTTTTCTTTTGATTTACCTTTAAGATTTTATAAACACAATGCACTCTTACAATCTGTCTATAACAAACATATAGCGAAAGGAAGGACTAGCTTGACGCTGCAGTAATAGGTAAAACAGACTCCTCTCTCTCCAACTGAGAGAAAGCGTCTTGGCTATGTGAGATGACTAAATTGAAGAAATTCAAAATTGTCATAAAAGAACAGTGTTGACTTTTCCAACCATTTGCTCATGCAGTATCAACTAAGTTGTTAAAAAAAGAATGTTGGAGGCTGATTCCTATTGGGAAATCAATTTCTTCAGCCCTATTCAGCCAGTAATGGAAAAGGTGGCTTTCCATCTGATCCTTTAATTATCTTTAATTTTTATAGGCAATTATGGTTTCCTCAAAAAGCGTTCATTTCTCAGAGTCCTGTTTTCAGTCATGTACCGGAGTTTTATTTTAAATAACCTTAGTGGAAGCACAGATGCCCTTTGTAAAAGCCAATTCAAATGAAGCCATTTAAAAATTAATTACCACTTGGATTCTCCACAACTATCTGTGCATACTTGCTTCATTATAAATCAGCTGTTGTATAAGTTATGCGTTATACAGCCTCTTTTAACAGGTGACAAGGAGTCATCTATTGAATTTCTGTAGAATACTTACACTTCCCAGCCTGGTCTGCCACCTGCTGAGCGAACTGGACTGGCTCTCATTGGATGACCTTTTGGAGTGGGGAGAGGAAAAAGAAAGAAATCCCATTCAGTTCCTCTGAAGGTAATTTTTTTAAAGAAATTCTGAAGTTACAGTTACTTACCAGTTGTGGGTATTGCTTGTCCTTGGGGGCCCAGAAGACTTGGTAATGCTGGTTGTCTTTGTACGGGAACCTGATAGACATCTCAAAAAACCATTAGTAGGCTTGAGTTCTGAAGGTTTTAACCAACTCTCCCGTGGAGAAGAATGTGGATTAAATGCCTAACTATCCGTTTGCTGCAGACCACAGTAAGTCACCAGAGTTGGCTATATCATTTTCTATGAGAGAAATGAATCCCACCTCTCCTTTGCCAGAGGGTAAATGTAAATTGCAGGCTCAGGGTAAAGTTCGTCTCCGAGTAACTACATTTTATAAATGGAAGAAGTCTATTTCCTACAAAACGAGATCCATGACAGAAACACAGAAGTGCTACCAAGTGCATTTTAAAACAGCCACTCCTATCAGCACACAGCAGTATTTTCTTAGTTTATAGCAAGAGGAAAACTTCAGTCTGTTTCACACATGGGATTTGATAAAAGTCAGAGGGGGCGGAAATCTCAGTCCCAACAGCTACTTGTTAAATTTTGCAAGAAGCCTTTGAAACATAAACCAAAAGCAAAAGGAGCTTTCAGAGAGAACGACTCCACTGCAAACACTACTGAAATGTTTTGCAGAAATACAGATTCTTAGCATACCACACGTTTAACCAACTTCCAGGGGCACGAACAGCAGGACCACCCTATTTTAATATTCAAAAGTATCCCAGATTCTATGGTTAAGCACAATGACAGTGCTTCCTGCCCCGTAATTACAGATGCTGGCCAACTTGGTTGCATAGCCACTCAGACATGCACGCGTGGTTTCTCTCGCTCACTTTTTGGCCAGTCCAATTAATTCCATACTTACGCATTAATAGTTGGTATTGCGTATTTTCCAGTGTTTGTCAGCATAGCACCCTTTGTATTGGGGTCTTTCACCTCCATCATGAAACTCCTTGGAATTCCTGTGCTCTTTAATTCTGGGAACAGGCTCAACATTTTTGTCCTGTTAAGAAAAGAAATGCAGACATATCTCCTTTTAAGACCCACACTTAAAATGACATTTCAATGATTATTTTAAGCAGCAAAAGCCTTTAATCCTCTCCTTTTACCCAGCATAAGGGTTGCTCGACTAAAATACTTATTTTCCTAAATGAATATAGCCAGGATGTTCCAAAGGCTTGAGCAGTGTTTTGAACTCATTCCATTCTTTGGCTTAAGTTCAGGTTCTTTAAGGGTGAAATATCCCTTAGCTCACCATCCCCTCAGAAAAGAGATACAAACCCGCTCCTCCTCCAAAGCGCAATTCAGAGCACAAATATTCAATAGATGGGGTCAACAGAAACATCTTGGTTTTACATGAAATACTAAAAACTGTGAACTGTCATTAAACAGAGTTAAAACCAGAAACATTTCCAGTAATATTGAAATATATAAAAATATGCATGAAAGTTCACAGAGCAAGATCTGTGGACATACTTAATGTCTATGACCTACAAAAAAGAAAAGTTTACATTTATAATGCCAGGTTTCCCTTGGATTTTGAAGGGCTTTGCAACATTGCCATATGAACCTCTGTCTTTCACCCCAAGAGAAACAATTCTTAATATGAGTATTCATGGATTTGTTACGTAACTGCCAAGGTAAAAAAATGAAAAGCTAAGGAACACCAGAAGTCCCCCACAGTCTTACCCCATTTGTTGGGCAGTTCTTTATACAGTCGCCAGGTTTTCCGCAACGAAAGCAAGCAGATGATGGTGGAGGTGGACCCCAGGGTTTCTTCATGTAACTAAAAGGGTTTGGGGCAAAGAAGAAAAAGGTATGCACGTGTCTCTCTCGTTAAAACAAACTTCTCTACAATTTTTCCATAATCTTCAAAGAACAGATTTGACATTATCAACACTTACTTGATTGGATCATATTCCTGGCAAGACTGTAGCATCATAGCTTTTATTTTATCTTCTTCGGAAGCATTGGCTTCAGCCAGATTGGCACTCTGTTTAACAGGTAATTATTTGACACATACATTAGAAACACATTTAAGCCCACACTGCCAAAGAGAACACCACTCACCCAACCCTGTAAAGAGCAGCACAACGCCAGCTGAGGTTGCATGAAAACAGCTGCTTATATGAAACAGAGTTGTCCAAAAGATGTTCTGGGGAGTCCTTACATCATCACAGGCTGTGTATGTGCCTGTTAACCTACTTGAAAAGAGCATTCCTGGGCACTCAAAACCTTAGGCTCTTCATGTTCCCCCCCACTAACTTCTTCATAGGAAGCAAGTTAACTACAATAAGCAAAACCTGCGGTTTTTTTCCAGTTGACCGTGTCCTTTTAACATACAAATTGTAATATAAATGTTATGCAGAACTGGATCTTCAAATTATTGAAGCCAGCTGATTTTTTTAAAGTAGTATTTGTTCAAATGTTTTTATTACACACTAGTACAGATACAAGCAGGGTCTAAGGGAGTGACTGTAAATGATTTGGACCCTCAAGCACCTATCATTCAGATCAACCACTCATGGTTTTGGTTTTAGATGCATTCATTCACAAAAGCAACCAACTTGTTTCAGCATTTTGTTAAAGGGCTGTTTCATATACACAGCTTTTTCTCAACTGTAACATAATCCAGATCGACATCTATGAAGTCATTTCCATTAACATTTACAGAAGACTTTACAGATACTTGACTAATTTCTTTGAACCCAAGCGGTTTACAAAACACATCCAAAACCCACAAGACATTACTAGGAATAGACCAAAATTCAAGATGGCATTTAATGCATAATAAAACAGAAAACTTTTTACAACACATTGCCTCCATGCTAAGCCAGTCTGCACTGAGGAGGTTAGAGTAAGGAACCGTTTGGAGCTGCTTTATCTTATGTTCCTCTATTTTTCTGAAATACTTACATTTTCTCAAAAGCTTAAATGTGTACACCACTTGGACAGTTTTTCACATTTTAGAGTAAAACTTCACCTGAGTTTACAGAACCAAGGACATGTTTAGGGACAGCGCTAACAGAGACCAATTTCTCCTGGTGGCTACCTTCCAAACTATTTTTTTTTTCCTTACCAAATGTCCACAATTTAATTTCTGCAGTGAGAGAGGGAAGAAGTTACCAGTGGGAAGAGATTTTTCTTTCTGGGAAAGGAACTCCAGCCTGTATTTTCAGAAGAAAGGACTAGCTCCTCTGCATTAGGCCCTGCCTTCTCTAATCTTTGTAACTTTAAAGACTAGTCATTTAATTGGCTAGCACTACGCCTTTTCACAAAGTGCAATCCCTAGTGCTTTCCCAGACAAAGTTACATGTTGTTGAGCAAAAAATGCAAGCAGTTCCATAGCAAAACATGGCATTACAACAGTTTCAGAAGGTCACGTTTGCTAATATGCCACACATACGCATCAGTATTTTCCTGTAAACAATTAGGTGCATTTACACAATTTACACAGTCTGCGATCAAACAAATTAGATTGTGTTGTCCACTGTATATATACTACAGTGTATGAAATTGTGCAGCATTCAAAGCATGGATCTATAACTGTAGTGCCTAGAAATTCAAAAATAGCCATGCAGTTGTCCGTGTTCCAGAAATGCTTCTATTTTGGCTCTTGCAAACCCCCCTGAAATGTCCGTCACTTACAGCCAATTAAATTCTTCTGTGAAAATTGTGTTAGTTTCCAATGCAAAATGAATGAAAAGTATGAAAAACGGTAAACAGCTTCTGAAGTGCTGCTTCTTTGTGTCTTGAAGATGAGTAATACTGCAACATTACGTTGCGGCTGATAAGGTCCTCCCCCTTCTATCTTCCCAAACTGGCAACTACTCTTTACCAGGATAGTATCAAAATATACACACATTTTAAAGTCAAAAGAAATACTTTAAATTATTAAAAATTAAATTAAAGGTTTGTTCACATGACAACAGTTATCCAGCTTCAAGATAATCTTGAAAATGCTACGATATTTTAGGAAATATTTATTAAATTTGAAAACTTGCTGAGATTCCACATACTCATTGATCTGTATCTGCACGCTACTCATCATGAATCAGCCATGCAACCATTGATGTCATTAAAAAACAATCCACACATCATCCAAAGTGTCCCATGAGCAGAGGCAATTCAAAGGCTGCTGTGCAACTGGTGTACAAATAGAAAGGCGCACGCTCCCTGCCACTGCTAGAACACCACCAGGCTCGCAATGACAGCCACGTACCTCCTGAAGTTGAGGAAGGACAAGGACATCCTTTAGATTACCACAGCATGGATTCTTCATACATTTAGCTTCAAGAGCGTACTAAAAGGAGAGTAACGCATTTTTGAAGGCCTCTCCACCATTACAGCATACATTCATCATTCCCAAACATTCACCACTCTACCAGTTGTTTCTGCAATGTTCACTGCTGAAAGACTAGAAAGCTAATCTGCCTGGTTAATTTTCAGCGCTAGAACAGCGGTGCCGTTCCTTCCTTATCCCCTTATACATACAGGTATGTATCTGACCTTTGATGCTAGCCGCATCTATCCTCTCATTTTAGGGCAGCATTACAATACCAGGAGAGGGTGCCCGAAACAGAGGATGCACTGACAAGACAGCACTAAGCAGACGTGTTTAAATTAACCCCCAAAACAAGGCCATGTTTATAAGCACAGTGCTGCGGTGTCCAGAATTACTAGAGGGTGCCTGAAAACACTGCAACAACTACTGCAGGAATACGCCCAAAGTTGAGATGCAGAGCCACATAAATTCAGGGTTTTTTGCTTGCAGATGCCTCGTGGGTACCGGGAGGCTGCTGTACTCTTTGTTCGAGACACAGTGTAACTCCTCCGTCTACTTGATTTATTGAGAACCAACATTAGAAAGACATGGCAAAACCACAAGCTAATAATATCTACTAATTGTGGTGGAGAGACCTATCTTTAAGGCGGCTGGAAAACATGACCGTTCAAACAATGCTAATGTAGCTGATATAGAACTGGACTGTATGAATACATAAATGACAGCAGTAATCCTCTAGTCAGCACTGCATTGGAATAGCTGTAATTTTAATCAATACACCTGATTCTCTGTCCTCCGTAAATCTTAGGAATACAGAACCAAAACCCGGAGCACAGATACCAGCTTAGGGTAAAAACAGACGTAGCAAGATAACTAGTAACATTTGGTAATGTGCTAAACTGCTTACTGAGTTTCAAGTTTGGAAAGGATTAACTATTCCTTCATCGTACTTGCACAAAAGGCAATACACTTTAGGATACTGTTCTTTTTCTCTTGCCTGAAACGGACATTGTCTTGAGGAAACGCATAGGAATCGCTTACGAATGGAACTTCTTGTTTGCATCGTTCGCCAACTGGTAAACCTTGGTCTTTCCTCTATAGCTAGTATGCAAAAAACCCAGATTTGGGGCGTAAGAATACCTGCCATATCCCCCCCAAATGCCAGAAATAGTCAAACACTGAGAATCAGGCTCTTCTGAGACGGGAACAAAGTATGCGTTTACGCTACAATGCGTATCTGTCTTTACTATAAAAGCCATAAGAGCAAACACATATAATAAGGAATCTCTGCACGTCGAGGAAACAGGATCTACAACTTGGGTCTCAGAACAATCAACCCCAAGAACAAACCCAATAGAATAATCTTAAAAGTTACCATGGTTGGCGTTCGAACCCCATGTCCCAGCAGGCCTAAAAACGTAAGTCCACTTTCGGACAGATACATTAAAATCTACCCCATGCCAACAAAAATTAACAGCAGCTTTAACAAGAAAGAACGCCTCTGTAAACTAATATCCATAAAAAAAGTTAACACACTGAAACCCCTAACAAAGAATACAATGCTTTATGGATACTTACATAACATCGGTTTTGCCGGTAGCTTTAACTCCTCCGACAGGGATTCTTCTAACAATTACCGATGAGTTCTTAGGAATCAGGGCATTCTCATCTGTGTATTCTGAAAACAACATAAATACAGAGAAAAACATCAGTCAATTCGTAAGAATGCATGCTCATATGTAATTACGTAGCACTTCGCAGAATCCCTTTACAGATACAAAAGCAAAATTTTATATGTAACATCACGCTTTCATCGTCTCAACACACTAACAGTATATTTCAAGAAATCTTGGGGTTTGAGAATCAAACCCAAGCAGCAAAATCTTTTTCCTTTTTTTAAAACAGTTTGAATGCCAACAGCAAAATGGACTCAAAGATCACTAAAGGAGAGTCTGCTAATGCACGAGGTTCTTTCCTGACCTAGCTTAAAGTTGCTTTTGCTTCCGTTAGGCTACAAAACCCATAGATCTTTGGAGAAAAACAAACCACAGCAAAGTCTCACCTGCCTAAACCAGATTCTAAAGTCTGACTAGCTTGCCCTGCAACCAAACAGGCACTTAGCTAAAGCACGAGAACTCTGCGCCATTGCTTTCATAGCTGTTAACTAAAAACCAGTCACCTGTGCTGCCAGTGCTCAAGCCTGACAGAACACAGAAGAGAGCCTGCCGCCTCTGCCTGTTTCTTGGAGCTTAATCCATCAACAACCACACTTCTCAGCTGCTCAGGGCTTTACGTTTAAATGGAAACAGAACTGGCAGTGCTAGAATTTGGATCACAGACATTTTGGGGTTTTTTTGAGCTTGCTTTCACAAGTAGGGCAGAATTGGCTCAAACTCAAGTGGTATCTCCCCTCTTAAGCTAATCATCTCGTTTGAATTAACCAAAGGGACGTGAATTCGTTCGATCGATTCCCTTTTTGCAGAGCAGAGAGGCCCAAATGAAATTACTTAGGAAGACAGCCTTGAAAAGCCTTTCAGGAACAGCGTGTGCCTGAAGCTCTCCATGCTTTGCCTTGGCTTACACCCTGTTAGTCTTCTGAAGAGGAGGAAAGCCTTCTGACCTTTTACATAAGGCCCAAACAAAAAAAACCAACTACCTGAGACACTTGGACTGAGTAAGCTTAAAATGCAAAGATCTCTCCATGAGAATGCTTTTTCTATTGTACTTACACAAGCTGGATAGGACTAAATATTTTAAAGCACTATCAGCAGGCATCCCCTGTAATCTGCCTACAGTTTTAAATATTCAAAGCCCTTACCTTTGCAGAGCGAATCAGAACAATGGTCTGAAAACCAAAGATACTGTATACCTCGTCAAGCCCTGTCAGGTGGCATCCCTAAGACCCTAACGTTGTGCTGTTAAGGCTCTTCACAGACACTCTCCTGAAAATAGTTTAAGTATCTGCAGATAAACAGCAAGCTTTAGGTCCAACCACTTTAAAGGCTAGGGCTGAAGTTACAGTTACCGCAGTGTACATACTACTCTCTTTAAGTTTTAACACATGAAACAGGAAGAAGAAAAAAAACGCTAGTACACATTTTAAAGAAAAGCCTGTTGTAAGAGTGTCACAGAACCACAGGGGGAAAAAAAAAAAAAAAGAAATGTAATGTTTAAGGAATGAAAACACTTTACAAGTCTTTTTATTTCTGAAAAGTCACATCCCAAAGTCTTTAATCACATTCAAACTTATCGAGATGGCAGATTACCAAACTGAAATATCCTACTAAGTAATACGAAACCATTATCATCTCTAAGAATCAAGCACCATTTGTTAGATTTAAAAGAATTTATGATGTCTCTAAGAACATTTCTTACGTATATCCACCATAAACGTTCTGCCATAAAACTTCAGTACTGCCCTGATACGGTTAACATGTAGTACAGGAAAAAAAACCACCGTTAGAAACGAATGATGAAATGATGCTCAATAGCATCTGAATGACCATGTCTTTGGTGTGGAAAAGAAGTTATATTAACAAGAAATTCCAAAGTATAATTTAGATACGGAGAACACTCATGCGCAAGACGGCTTTCAAGGGTCTGCACAGATTTTAACTCACAGATACGCTCCTGATCCAAAATGTTGCTAGTGGGCAGTTTCTGCAACAGCCGCAAAACCCATTTTCCAATGCAGTGGAGTAAAACAAGTTGAAGTCAAAATTAAGTCACGAAATTCACCAAATCCAGGTGGTTTCTTTTCTTCAAATTAGCCATCTCTTTTATTTCTATCACTTTCAGCTTTCTCCACCACATTTCAAAGAAATCTGGCAAGTTGGTTATTACAAGATATGCTCCCACATTTCCTTCTCATTTTACCTAGAAGAATTCCAGGAAACCAAAGCTTTTGTAAGCGCCGTATGTCACACATCAACCACGTACTCTTCTACGCCTAGCTCCATGTCTACAATACAGATCTGAAGGTAGTTGTCAGAACAGCAACTACAGAAGAACAGCTCTGTGAGGCCCCCAACACAAGTCACAGCTACCGATGGTGACCGAATCGCATTATGGCTTCCCACCCCACTTAATGCCCAGCGCCGCTTGCCCTCCCGGTCCCGCCGCATGCTGGCGGCATGGGCCCCAGCCTGACTCACGCTACGTGGGGATGACCCACAAAGAGCAGAGCGCGGCTCCCACAGGCCACGGCCGACGCAGGGTGGTCTGCGACGCCGCCAGCCGGGCGGTGCCCGAGGCCCCGCGCCCGCCGCCCCCACGCACCTTCTTTGGTCTGGGCGTTGGTGATCTGCAGGTCGCAGCTGGCCGCCTTCAGCTCCTCGCGGCCCATGATCTGGTGCTTGAGGTCACACAGGGAGATGTGGAGGCCGTTGAAGGTGACCATGTCATGGTTCAGCTTGGAGGCGAACTTGTAGTGGACGCACGACGTGGTTGGGGCCAGGAGGTGCCTGCTCCGTGATGGCGTCTACCGCGGCAGACAGCGTCGCGGCCGCTGTGCCAGGTGAGGGCCCGCGGCGGTTCCTCCTCCACCGAGGAGGCCAGGGCAAGCAGCGCGGGCTGAGCTCGAGCAGGCTGGCGGCGCTCAGAGGCTGCGGCGCTCCGCCATGGCCTTCCTGGCCGACAACCGCACGGGCCGCTGCGAGCGTGTCACTGTGCACACGCAACGGCACACTGCACCCAGCCCCCGCGCCTCACGTGTCCCAGCGCATTATGACAAAAGGCCCGCGTCACGTGGGCGTGGCGGCCCCGCGCTCTTCATCCTAACACCAAGCGCCCCCGAGGGGAGGGGGGGCCCGTCAGCCCCGGGCCTGTCACCACCCCGGGCTGCTGGTCTCCCTGCTGTCCCCTGGCCTGTCACCACCCGGTGTCCTGCCACCCCCCAGGCCTGTCACTGCCTGGTGTCCCTCCTGTCACCCCCCAGGCCTGTCCCTGCCCAGTGTCCCTCCTGTCACCCCCCTAGGCTGTCACCACCTGATGTCCCTCCTGTCACCCCCCAGGCCTGTCACTGCCCGGTGTCCCTCCTGTCACCCCCCGGGCCCATCACCGCCTGGTGTCCTGTCACCCCCCAGGCTGTCACCACCTGGTGTCCCTCCTGTCACCCCCCAGGCGGTCACCACCTGGTGTCCCCTCCTGTCAGCAGCCAGCCAGGGCAAGACAGCCTGGGGCAGATGCAGCGGGCTTGGCCGTGTGGCGCTCGGCTGCCCGCGGTGCAGGGCCGGCAAAGGGAGGGGACATCTCAGGGTGCTTGAGTGTATCTTGTGGCATTCATGGAAAGTTCAGTCAAAGAAGCCAATGACCATTTATGTTTATGGCCACAGACCAGTCCCCTGCCCCCATTTTTTAACTCCTCCCTCTCTGCCTTTAGCCCATCACTATTTTTTGCTTTCTCTTTCTCTGTCTCTCTCCCTGTCTGTAGTTTCTAATTCCTCCCTGTCTGTCCTATAGCCTGCTGCTATTTTTTCCTTTCTCTCCATCTCTTTCTCCTGCTCCCTCTCCTTCTCTTTTTTCTATCGCCGTGTCCTGCTTCCTGGCCTTATCTTAATGTTAGGGTTAGGGGCTAGGGTTAGGGTTAGGCTTAGGGTATCGTTAGGGTTAGGGTTAGGGTCGGGGTTAGGATTATGGTTCGGGTTTAGGCTTAGGGATAGGCTTAGGGTTTCGTTTTAGGGTTAGGCTTAGGGCTTAGGGCTTAGAAGTAAAACTGTCCCAAGCACTTACGCCTCCATCAAGGACCACATGCCCTGAGGCTTGTGATGACTGTTGGATGGCTTTCCCTCCCCCCGATGGAAACACCTCTCAGTTCTCTGTGCTCACACCAGGGAAGGAAAGGCAATACACCCCCATATCTAAAGGCATGGCACTCCAAGCAAAGGTAACGTTTCGTTTCTTTAGATGAACTGCCTGGCCAGTTACAACACCTGCTTATACTGACTTCATCCACCCTTACCCGCAAAACATTGTGACAGGCTGAGTCAGCGTGGAGAGTCAGGTGAACTTTGACGCACACACTGCTACCATAGGACTGGATTTTTAACCTATTTACATTTATCCGTCGCTTTGAAGCTGCCCAAGGGTCAGCATGCCCTTGCTACTGGAGGTTCTTGCTCTGTGCAGGCACTAAGGAAGACATTTCTGGTGACAGATTATTTCTAACGGGTAAAGCACAGCAGAACACACTGTTCATGAGCTGCTGAGAATTGTCCCCCAGGCATAGCAGGAACAACGGCAAAGCTTGTATATTTAAGATGCATTTGAGTTACCTTACCATTAAAATACACCACCACCAGACAGTGCTCTAGGCGGAAGGCTGACATCAGTGTACAAGGACAGTCCCTTCTGGACATCTCGCTCCTGGGTAGAAATCCTAGAGACTTCCTTTAAGGACAGAAATCCAAAGAGCTACAATAAGCCTTTTAAATTCAGCACAGCAAACAAAAAGCAAACAAACAAAAAATGACAGGAAACCCCTGAGGCACTGATGAGGAACACAAGGTCTCCCCTTGAGTCCACTACCCCTCACAAGACTTACTCAAAATTACTCAGTTGCTTACTCAAAAGCAATAACCAACAAGCCATGTACCCTTGGGGAAGCCCTTGTCCTTCTGTGCCGCTGGTGGCATCCCACCATTACTCTGGGAGTCCACACAAATTCAGAAGTACACTTAGTCCTCCGGCAGTCATTACCTATGGACCCGAACTCCTCCCACACCCCAGAAGTGGCTGTCGGTCGTCTGGCAGTCATTCTCCACAAACTGCAAGCCCTCCATACCTAACCACCTCCCTAGTGACTCAGCGGAAATGAGCTGGACCACAGCAGAAGTGACACTGCCCGGCCCGATCACACAGATTAGACCACAAACGGTGGTTACAAGACAGAAAATGCAACACAAACCACAAGGACAGCAAAAAAACAAGCAGAAGACACATCACACAAAACCCAAAGACCCCTATCCAAACCCTAAAAACGCAAGCAAGCTACAAAAGGACTTTCCAAAAAAAAGACCACCCAGAACACAACATAAGGCAAAACCAACCTAACCCCAGGAACCCAGCGCTTGCAAACCCAGATCCTGACCATAACAATAACATGCTTTAATCCTAAGTCGCGTAAACTCCCATAACCCTCAAACCCCATAACCCTAGCACGCTGGAACCCTAGCGCCCCATATCCCTAGCACATTGTAGCCCCAAGATATCAAAACATTGAACACAAACTCCCTGGAGGTCTCTCTCTTCAGGTGGCCCCAGATCTCAGACACCACAACTCTGAAGTGGGGGTACCCACCGTGCCCAAGTGGAAGATCCACCAGGACAGCACCAGCATCCATCTTCACATCATCCGTCACGCCCTGAAAAAGTGCCCAGGCTGGACACTCCTGGGGAGAAAGGCGGAGGCACTCGAGACTTTGAACCGGCCAGCCATGGCCACAGGGCTTCAGCTCATCATGTCTGTGTCAGAGCCACCAGGCAGGTGACCCCGTCCCCCCTGCGAAGACCCCTTGGGGTAGCCGTACCCAGCACCAGCTGGCTGGATACGGCCTTTGCTCTATGGGGAGGTGCTCCCTGGGAGCAGGGTCTCTCACGGGGGAACTCACAGCTCACCTGGGCTGCTCTGCGGCCACCGGACGCCTTTGCTGTCAGGTGGCTCTCAGCACCTCTCTGCCAACGGCTGTCACCTGCCTGCGGGACGCTCTCCAGCGCACGGTCCGTCTCCACTGGGTCTCCCTGGGGACAAAGATCGGAAGGGAGGGATGGGGTTTGCTCTGTCCCCGTTCCCAGGGTGCTTCAGGAGAGACCTGCCACCCCCAAATGAGCTGTCTGACGTGGACACCACAGACGAGCTGCAGACGTGGGTCAGCACGGTGGCGGGGAGTGGGCAAGATGTCCTGCGGAGCCCCCGGCGCTGGCGGAAAGCAGAGTTGGAGACAACGGGGAGAAGCCCCAGGCAGCCGGCAGCTGGCGGTGGGGCCTGGCAGGGAGCAGCGCCCGCAGAAATGCCCGGCTCCTGGAGCCTCGGCCCCAGGGCTGCAGCCTCGGCACCTCCTGGGGCTTCGCTGGGAAAAACCAGGCAGGGGTGACCCTGACAGCCCGCACACGTACCTGGCCCCGGGATCTGGCAGCCTGTCCCTGTGCCCATCGCTGCCACGGGATCCAGGAAGCAGCGCCCCAGCCCTGGCGTGGCCCTGAGCCGCCTCTCAGGCCAGGCAGCAGGAAGCCGCGCCCCATGGCATGCTGGGAGCTGTAGGCCCGGGGCACGGGCTGCCGCACGGCCATGTTGGTTCCCGGGGCATGCCGGGAGCTGTAGGCCTGGGGCACGGGGCTGCTGGGCAGCCATGTTGGTCTTGGGAGGTGCGGCCTCTGCTCCAGCTGCGGCCCAGCTGAGGTGAGGACAGGCACGCAGGTGGAGCTACCGAAGAGGAAGGGAGGAGAGCACAGACGGACAGAGAAAGAAGTGCTTGAACTGTAACATTTGCCTGGCAGTGCAGAGAGCGGGAGCTGCGGTGAGTCCCAGCCCCTCGGGGCCGTGTCACCCCTCTTCTGCATCGCAGTCCCTCCCAGCCCCCCCCTCCCATTTCCCTCTGTGTCATTTTTTTCACTTCCCCATACCTCTCTTCTTCTGTTGCTGTGTTCTGCTCCCCATCCTCTCTTCTCCAAGTCCCTCTTTCCCTGTCGCTCTACCTGCCCCTGTCTTTTTCTTGCTGCCCCTCCCTCCTGCTCCCTGTCCCTCTTTTTGCCTTCCTCTGTCTCTGCCCTGCAGCACATTGCTGTTGTTTCTTCTCTGTCTCTTTGTCCTGGTCTGCATCCCGCTCTGTTTTTCACAGTCTCTCTGGCCTGTTCCCTGTCCTGCTTTGTCTCTCTCTGCCTGTATGTCCCGCTCCCTGTCCTTGTCTTCCCTTCTCCCTCCTTCTGCTTCTCTCTCTCTCTGCCTCCCCCCCCGCCCTGCTTACTGTCACTGCGGTTTTCCATTCTGTATCCCACTGTCCCTGTCCTTCTTCCTGTTCATCTCTCTTCTGTCTCTCTCTGCTGCTCCCTGACCCATCCCCTCCCTGCTTCCTCCATCTCTCTGCAGGGCTCCTGAGACCTCTCTTTCTTTCCCCATCTCTCTGTGCTGCTCACTGTCCCTGTTTCTCTCTTTCTCTTTGTTGTTATTCTGGTCTGTCACTCTGTCCTTCTCCCTGCCCCTATTCCTTTTTCCTCCCTCTCCTTTCTTCTGCCCACCGCAGGTTTTCTTGCGATCTCTATCCTGCCCCTAGCCCTTAGTTCTCTCTCTCTTCCTGCCTCCGGCTCCCTCTTTCTGCCTCTCTTCCTCTTTTCCTGCTGCTTCTTTCTCCATCTTTGTCCAGATCCCTGTCCTCTTTTTTCTCTTGCTGTCCTTTTGTCCTTTTTCTCTTTTCTCTCTTTCTCTCTGTCCCATTCCCTGCCCCACCCTTTCTCACTAAACCCCCCTGTCCAGCTGGCTGTGCCTTCTTTCCTCTCTCTCTTGCTCTCTAGTTCTCCTTTCTTCGTCTCTCTGTCCCACTGCCCATCACAGCTGGTTTTGTCCTCCAGTGGTGTCCTGCCCCCTCTTCCTTTTTTCTCTTGCTGTCATTCTGGCCTCTTCTTTTAAATTCCTCCATCTCGGTCCTGCACCCGTCACTGTTTTTCTCCTCTCCTGTCCCTTTGTCTTGCTCCCTGTTCCCCGTTCCTGTCTCTCCTTCCCTTTGTTCTGCCGCCCATCTCTGTTCCCCTTCTTGCTCCATCTCTCTGCCCTGCTCCCTGGCCCTCTAAGTCTCTCTCTGCTTCTCTCTCCCGCTCCCTGTCTCTCCCCCACCCTATTTTTCTGTCCTACTCCCTTTTCAGGTTCCCCCCTGCCCCCACTTTGTCCTGCTCCCTGCCGCGGCTATTTCTCACTCCATCTCTGTCCTGCAGCCCAGTGCTGTTTTTTCCTTCCATCTCTCTGTCCTGCAGCCCAGTGCTGTTTTTTCCTTCCATCTCTCTGTCCTGCTGCCCAGCCCAGGCTCTTTTACCTCCTTCTATGTCCTGCTCCCCGTCCCTTAGTTTTGCCTGTCTTTCCCTTTGTCCTGCCTCCCTGTGCCTTTCTTCTCTCTCTGTATCGCCCTGTCCTGCTCCCTGTCCTTGCCTTTCCCTGACAATCTGTGTCCTACTCCCTTTCCTTGTCTTTCCCTCTCTGCCCCCATCCTTCTTCCTACCTTTCTTTTTCTTCTCTCTCCCCCTCTGTTCCTGCAGCTCCTTCTTCTACCTCTGTCCTGCTCCCTGCCCCTTTTTTCCTCTCGCTGTCCCTCTGCCCTGCTTCCTGTCCCCATCGTTTCTTCTTTATTTCTCTGTCCCGCTGCCTGTCCCATCGTTTCTTGTTGTACTCCCCTGCCCCGTCCAGCTGGCTCTCCCTTTTATTTGTTCTCTCTTCCTCTTTTCTGCTTCTCGGTCCTCTTTTCCTCTTCCCCTGTCTCTGTCCTCCAGCCCGTTGCTGGCTTTTCCCCCCCTTCTTGGTCTCCATCAGGATCTGACCCTCTCTTTATTTCTCAGTCCCTTTGTCCTGCTCCCTGTCCTTCCTTCTCTTTCTCCATCTGGACGTCCTGCTCCCTGTCCCTGTCTTTCCCTAGCCCCCCCTTCCTTCTTCCTCTCCTTCCCCACGCCCATCTCTGCCTCTCTGTCCTGCTCCTTGACCCTACTTTTTCTTCCTCCATCTCTCTGCAGGGCTCCTCATCCCTATTTCTCTTGATTTCTCCAGCTCTCTAGCCTTTTCCCCATACCTTTCTTTCTCTCTCAGCTCCTCTATCTTTTCTCTCATCATATTTTTCTCTTTCTAGTCCACTGTCCTTCTCCCCGTCAACTGAAGCTGAGTGACCAGGTGTCCCTGGGCTCTGGTATTTCCTTAGCATTGCCCTAGGGAAGATCTGTGGTTTTAGGGCTAGGGATCATTTAGGAGCTGGTCTCCTTACGTAGGCAGCGGAGCTAGGCATAGTTAAAGCAGAGGTTGTTCTCAGCTGGTGCTCTGTGCGTCCTGTTGAAAGAGCAGGCTGTGGGCCTTATTTTGAAGGAAGGTTTCTTGTTCTGCGCTTATTGCTCCTCGGGACGCTGCACAGAAGTGGTGGTGGGGTCTGGAGAGACAGATGGGACCTGCTGTGATTCCTAGTAAATGTGAACTTGAACGAGACCAGACTGACTGCATATGGTTTTCTTCTCAGCTCCAACTCCAACCTACGTGCTCGGCGCTAATGAAAAAAGAGACCCTGAGCTGCAAATGAGCAGACAACGTCACTCACTTAGGTCACCGTGCAGTTGGTCTGTGATAAGGGATGTGTACTTCCATGACGGTGCTTTCGTGAACGTTCTCTGGTCTTGCCGCTTCAAAGCCCTCCCTTTTTCCAGAAATTTTAAGATGGCATTTCTTATTCTGGGGTTCAGGCTGGAGTTGGACTTAATGTTGAACAGCTGATATCATGGGCTCCGTAAAATGTGAGAGAGAACCCTGCTTTGTTGTTGTTGTTGTTGTTTTCTAACACGCCCTAAACTTTGCTAAGCAAAGGGAGGAGTGGTTGCAAGAGTCTGTTCTTTGAGAGTGACGTATTCCTGTAGCGTGCCTGTCTTTGTATGGTGAAGGTTTCCTACCTGCAGTATGATTTTGCTGAGCTGTGAGGCTGTATTGGCGTAGCAAAGGTAAGAAGTGGCGTCTTTAAAGGTCATGAAACTGTAGCAAAACTAGCGGGAGAAGCTAGTTCCTTCCCTGACAAAACTAGTAGCAAGTAAAAGCATTTGCTATTGGCTTTTTTATGCAATGTTCACATAGAGCTTTTGGTATTGATTGATTTTTGGGAAGCAAGACAGCAGTGAGGAAAGAAAACTGGGGCTTCTTCACCGTAGGCGGGGTTCAAGCCTTTGCGCTAGAACAGGTCTTCACTAGACTTTACAAAAAGAGAAAATGAGCTGTCTGTAAGGAAAGTTTCAGTAGAAGTAAGGCTAGATTTGCAGAATTTGGTCCTCCGTATCTGTTGCAAATAAGAGATGACTTGGCAGTGTTTACATCTGAAGTGCATGCCGGTGTGTTAATGCAGGCCGTCGAGGTCTTTTCAGGGGTACTTCTGGACTGCAGGTTGCGTGCGTGGGGGGCACCATGTCCCAGGATGAGCCAGTTTTAGCTCAGAGGATGTGACAGAATGGCAACCATCTTTGTGGTGGACCCCTGTCATGGTTTAACCCCAGTCGGCAACTAAGCACCACACAGCCGCTCACTTGCCCTCCCCCCAGCAATGGGATGGGGGAGAGAATCAGAAGAGCAAAAGCAAGAAAACTCACGGGTAGAGATAAGAAGAGTTTAATACTTGAAATAAAATAATAATAGCAATAATAGTAATACTAGTAACAGTAATAATAGTAATACCAATAATACCATAATAATACCAATAATAACACCAATAATAACACCAATAATAGTAATGATAATAATAATAATAATAATAATATAATAATAATAATAATACAAAAACAGTAATACTAATAATAACAATAATAATAATAATAATAAAAATAATAATAATAATTTGTAATTAAAACAACGAAAGAGAGAAAGAGAGGGAGAGAGGATGAAGAATAAGAAACCCAATCCTAACACTAACACCAAACCCACACCCTAACTCGAACCCCTAACACTACCCGTAAACCCTATGCATAACACTAAGACCTCACCCTTACCCTAACCCTAACACCGAAACCTAACCCTAAACCTGAACCCCAACCCTAACCCGAACCCTAACACAAATGCTAGCCCTAACTGTAAACCTAACCCTAACTCTAACCCTAACCCTATCCCTAACCCTAAACCCGAACCATCCTAAACCCAACCGTAAAACTAATGCTAACCCTAAGCCTAATCCTAACCCTAAACATAACCCTAAACCTAACCCCTAACCATAACCCTAACCTTAACGCCTAACCCTAACGTTAACCCCTAACCCTAATGCTAACCCTAACCCCGAACTCTAGCCCTAATCCCGAACCCTAACCCTAACCCTGAACCCCAACCTAACCCTAACCCCTAAACCTAACCCTAATGCTACCCGTAAACCCTACGCATAACACTACGACCTCACCCTAATACTAACTCTAACCCCAATACCGAACCCTAACTCTAACCCTGAACCCCAATCCTAACCCTAAACCCTAACCCTAAACCTGAACCCCAACCCTAACCCAAACCCTAACCCAAATGCTAACCCTAACCGTAAAGCTAACCCTAACTCTAACACTAACCCTATCCCTAACCCTAAACCCGAACCATCCTAAACCCAACCGTAAAACTAATGCTAACCCTAAGCCTAACCCTAACCCTAAACATAACCCTAACCTTAACCCTATATCTAACCCCTAACCATAACCCTAACCTTAACCCCTAACCCTAACGTTAACCCCTAACCCTAATGCTAACCCTAACCCCGAACTCTAGCCCTAATCCCGAACCCTCACCCTAACCCTGAACCCCAACCCTAACCTTAACGTAATGACCCTAACCCCAACTCTAACCGTAACCCTAATGCTACCCGTAAACCCTAACTGTAACACTAAGACCTCACCCTTATACTAACGCTAACCCCAATACCGAACCCTATCTCTAACCCTGAACCCAATCCTAAACCCTAACCCTAACCTTAACGCTAACACTAACCCTAAACCTAACCCTAACGCTACCTGTAAACCCTAAGCGTAACATTAAGACCTCACCCTAACCCTAACACTGAATCCTAACTCTAACCCTTAACTCTAATCCTAACGCTAACTGTAACCATAACACTAACCCTAAGCCTAACACTTAACCCTAAACCGAACACTTAACCCTAACCGTAACCTAACCTTAAGCCTAACCTGAATCATAAAGCTAACCCTAGCCCTAACCCTAACCCTAAGGCGAAACCTCACCCTAAAACAAAATCCTAACGCTAACCCTAACCCCAAACCCTAACCCTAACCCTAACATCAAACCGTAACACTAACACTTTGGCATAACCCTAACGTTAAACCTAAACGGAACCATAAAACTAACCCTCACATAACACCGAACCCCTAATTCTAACCATAACCCTAATGCTAACTCAACCTTAAACCGTAATCTTAAGACATCACCATAACCCTACCCCTACCCCTACCCCTAACCCGAAAACTAAACCCTAACCCTATCCCCTACCCCAAACCCTAACCCTAACGCTAAGCCTATCCCTAACTGTAACCCTACGCCCTAACCCTAACGCTAACCCTAACCCTAAAACAAAAACATAACCCTATCCCTAACACTAAACCTGAACCATAATCCTAACCCCAACGATAACCCTAGGCCTAACCCTAACCCAAACCATAACCCTAACCTTAACCCCAACCATAATCCTAACCTTAACCCCTAATCCTAATTTTAAGCCCTAACCCTGATGCTAATCCTAACCCCGACCCCTAACTGTAATCCCGAACCCTAACCCTAACCCTGAACCCCAACCTGAACCCTAATGACCCTAACCCTAACTCTAACCCTAACCCTAACACTACCCCAAACCTAATACCGTAACCATAACACCTCACCCTAAACCTAATGCGAAACTTAATCCTAAAATTAAACCGTCTCCCTAACTCTAAACCTAAACCCTAACCCTAAAAATAAATGCTACCCCTAACCCAAACTGAAATCCTAACCCATAAGCGTAAACCCAATGTAACCCCTAACCATAACACTAAGCCCTAACCCTAACGCTACCACAAACCTAATACCATAACCGTAAGAACTCACCCTAACCCTAACGCGAAACCTAACCCTAAAACTAAACTGCAACCCTAACCCTAAACCTAATCCTAATACTTAATGCTAACCCTATCCTAACCCTAACCCTAACCCTAACCCTAACCATAACCCTAAGCCCTAACACTAACCCTAACCCTAACCCTAAAATGAAACCCTAACCCTAAACATAACCCTAAACCCTAACCCAAACCCTATCCTAACCCTAAAACTAACCCTAACCCTAACCGTAAGCCTAAGCCCTAACCCTAACCCTAAACCTAACCCTAAAATGAAACCCTAACCCGATCCCTAACCCTAAACCCAAACCATAATCCTAACCCCAACCCTATCCCTAACCCTAACGATAACCCTAAGCCTAACCCTAAACCTAACCCTAACCCTAACCTTAAACCTAACCCCTGCCCCTAACCATAACCCTAATGATAAGCCCTAACCCTAATGTTAACCCTAACCCTAAACCTAACCCTCACCGTAACACTAAGCCCTAACCCTAACCCTAACCCTAAACTTAATCACAAACACCTATAACTGATGTAAATGAGCAATATCAGGGCAGCAAGTCAGGTTCTTTAAATCCTTGCTTTCTCTCTTCCCTTCTCTCTTCTTGCTTTCTCTCTTCCGTTCGAGGAGATTTCCATTCGAGGAAGCTTTAGCTAGTTTTATTATATTGTCTGTCTTAGGAGGAACAGCCACTTCTACTTTCCGCTTTGTCTTGTCAATTTTTGCTTTTGGCTTATCCTTCTCTTTTTTCTCCTTTTCAGACATCGGTTTGAAAGCAATAGAATCTGCTTCCATAGGCTCATCTCTCGCAGGGGTGGCATCATCTCTGCTTGGGACCATGAACAGGGAGTCCATTTTAACGTCTTCTGCTGGAACTGGCTCTCTTGGTTTTCTCGCACCTGCTAACAACTCAGCATTGGGAAATCCTTCATCCTCATCGCTTTTTCTTCTCTTTTTATGCTTATTTCCTTGGCCATCTCCCAGTGGATTTTTCACCTCCTTCTCTTTTGATTTTGTAGGATCCTTGATGCCATGGCTCTCTCTTTCAGAAGGTTTTTCAGGGTAATTTCCAGCTATATTGTGATTTTGGTGGCTCTGCCAAGCAGGATAATCCTCCCTACGTCCCCGAGCATATGGTGAATTCTCTTGTCTGGTCCCAGGTGGACCAAACCTACCTGGAGAAAAGTTCTCTCTGTTTACTGGAGGGTGAGGTTGAGCACCAACAGCATAGCCCCTGTAAAACTTTCCATGCCATTCTCTGTAGTTCCTTTCCCATTCCCTGTACCTTGTCTTTTCAAATGGATCTCTAAAGTCAAGAGATCTGCCATAGTAAGCTTTCAGATCATATGGTGGAACTTCTCTGTATCTGTTAAAATACTCCCTTCCTCCTTCCCCTTGAGGTATAGTCTGTTTAGTGGGAGACTGGCCTCTAAATACTGGAGACCTTGACCGTGAATGGCATCTTCTGTATGGGGGTGACCTTGACCTTGAACGCTGATAACCGTGTGACCTTGACCTAGAACGATAGTTACGCCTCTTCCCTTTGCCTCTTCTTGGATACGGCAGCAATCGCGAGTAGGAACGAGAATGGGAAGGACTAAATGAGCAAGAGTAGGAGCGAGTGCGGGAAGAACCTGATCTTGATGTGGAGCAGGTAGACGAACTTGTAGAGTAAGGTGAAGCCCTATAAGGAGACTCGGACCTGAAAAAAACCACAACACACAAAAAAAGAAATGAAGTTAATTCAAAACAGTCATTCTCCCCAATTTTTTTCCTCCCAAATTTGGTTTGGGTTTTTTCTCCTCTCCATACGCTTATGTCAAAGCTTCTTTCAGCTGCTGACATAATGCTACTGCAAATTGAGGAATTTGGTAAAATTTTTCAATTCCATTTGTCTTGTTTTAGTTATGCATGTTTACTATCTGCAACGAAAAATTCTATTGGAAAAAACACTGTCATTTTTCCTTATGTCAGATGCACTTCAGTGTAACTGCAGTCCGATATGCTGTTGAAATACAAACGTGAAAAACAAGGCAACTTCATTGAGCCAAATACTTCCTCCTCTTTAAGTCTCCGTTGTTCTCTGTAAAACTCTTCCCTAGATAAGGGAGGCCAATGGCATCCTGCCAACTTAAGCATTTTTCTCCCTGCTTTCTGTTCATTAGAGACTACGCTCATTTCCTGATCCTCATACTTGCCTTCCACATCCTCACCCCCAACAGTTCATTCAGTCTTCTCTCCTTATACTCGGCTTTGCACCTGTGGATGGAGGCTGCCCACACTTGAAAGAGACTCCCATCTCCCGTGGGCCAAGTGCCCACTGCTCCTCTGCCACTCCTTGATACACTTAATACATCACACTTCTGATCTTCCAAGTACTGCACAGATATTAACTAATCTTCTCTGGAACTTCTTTTAACTTCTTCCACATACGCTTCCTATGTTGTTGCCTCATCATGAGGTATTTGGCCTGGTCCTGTCCCTGAATTGTTGTTTTCTTGCTGACTGAATTGGAGATATCAGACAACCTGTGGGATGGATCCTGGTTTTTCTTTTGATTTACCTTTAAGATTTTATAAACACAATGCACTCTTACAATCTGTCTATAACAAACATATAGCGAAAGGAAGGACTAGCTTGACGCTGCAGTAATAGGTAAAACAGACTCCTCTGTCTCCAACTGAGAGAAAGCGTCTTGGCTATGTGAGATGACTAAATTGAAGAAATTCAAAATTGTCATAAAAGAACAGTGTTGACTTTTCCAACCATTTGCTCATTCAGTATCAACTAAGTTGTTAAAAAAAGAATGTTGGAGGCTGATTCCTATTGGGAAATCAATTTCTTCAGCCCTATTCAGCCAGTAATGGAAAAGGTGGCTTTCCATCTGATCCTTTAATTATCTTTAATTTTTATAGGCAATTATGGTTTCCTCAAAAAGCGTTCATTTCTCAGAGTCCTGTTTTCAGTCATGTACCGGAGTTTTATTTTAAATAACCTTAGTGGAAGCACAGATGCCCTTTGTAAAAGCCAATTCAAATGAAGCCATTTAAAAATTAATTACCACTTGGATTCTCCACAACTATCTGTGCATACTTGCTTCATTATAAATCAGCTGTTGTATAAGTTATGCGTTATACAGCCTCTTTTAACAGGTGACAAGGAGTCATCTACTGAATTTCTGTAGAATACTTACACTTCCCAGCCTGGTCTGCCACCTGCTGAGCGAACTGGACTGGCTCTCATTGGATGACCTTTTGGAGTGGGGAGAGGAAAAAGAAAGAAATCCCATTCAGTTCCTCTGAAGGTAATTTTTTTAAGGAAATTCTGAAGTTACAGTTACTTACCAGTGTCGTGGTTTAACCTGGCAGGCAGCCAAATACCATGCAGCCGCTCACTCACTCCCCCCGCCCCCCCAGTGGGACGGGGAGAGAATCGGAAGGGTAAGAGTGAGAAACACTCGTGGGTTGAGATGAAGACAGTTTAATAGAACAGAAAAGGGAGAATAATGATAATAAATAATGATAGAATATACAAAATGAGTGATGCACAATGCAATTGCTCACCACCCGCGCTGACCGATAACCAAGTAGCGATCGGTACTTCCTGGATCACGCCTACCGTTCATATACTGAGCATGACGTCACATGGCATGGAATACCCCATTGGCCAGCTGGGCTGGCTGTCCTGATTATGTTCCCTCCCATCTTGTGTACCTAGCTCAGTCAGTAGGCACGGGAACTGTCCTTGGACTAGGAGGGCACTTAGCAACAACTGAAAACATCAGTGTGTTATCACCATTCTCCTCATACTAAATCCAAAACACAGCACTAGGAAGAAATTTAACCCTATCCCTGCCGAAACTAGGACACCAGTTGTGGGTATTGCTTGTCCTTGGGGGCCCAGAAGACTTGGTAATGCTGGTTGTCTTTGTACGGGAACCTGATAGACGTCTCAAAAAACCATTAGTAGGCTTGAGTTCTGAAGGTTTTAACCAACTCTCCCGTGGAGAAGAATGTGGATTAAATGCCTAACTATCCGTTTGTTGCAGACCATAGTAAGTCACCAGAGTTGGCTATATCATTTTCTATGAGAGAAATGAATCCCACCTCTCCTTTGCCAGAGGGTAAATGTAAATTGCAGGCTCAGGGTAAAGTTCGTCTCCGAGTAACTACATTTTATAAATGGAAGAAGTCTATTTCCTACAAAACGAGATCCATGACAGAAACACAGAAGTGCTACCAAGTGCATTTTAAAACAGCCACTCCTGTCAGCACACAGCAGTATTTTCTTAGTTTATAGCAAGAGGAAAACTTCAGTCTGTTTCACACATGGGATTTGATAAAAGTCAGAGGGGGCGGAAATCTCAGTCCAACAGCTACTTGTTAAATTTTGCAAGAAGCCTTTGAAACATAAACCAAAAGCAAAACGAGCTTTCAGAGAGAACGACTCCACTGCAAACACTACTGAAATGTTTTGCAGAAATACAGATTCTTAGCATACCACACGTTTGACCAACTTCCAGGGGCACGAACAGCAGGACCACCCTATTTTAATATTCAAAAGTATCCCAGATTCTATGGTTAAGCACAATGACAGTGCTTCCTGCCCCAGAATTACAGATGCTGGCCAACTTGGTTGCATAGCCACTCAGACATGCACGCACGGTTTCTCTCGCTCACTTTTTGGCCAGTCCAATTAATTCCATACTTACGCATTAATAGTTGGTATTGCGTATTTTCCAGTGTTTGTCAGCATAGCACCCTTTGTATTGGGGTCTTTCACCTCCATCATGAAACTCCTTGGAATTCCTGTGCTCTTTAATTCTGGGAACAGGCTCAACATTTTTGTCCTGTTAAGAAAAGAAATGCAGACATATCTCCTTTTAAGACCCACACTTAAAATGACATTTCAATGATTATTTTAAGCAGCAAAAGCCTTTAATCCTCTCCTTTTACCCAGCATAAGGGTTGCTCGACTAAAATACTTATTTTCCTAAATGAATATAGCCAGGATGTTCCAAAGGCTTGAGCAGTGTTTTGAACTCATTCCATTCTTTGGCTTAAGTTCAGGTTCTTTAAGGGTGAAATATCCCTTAGCTCACCATCCACTCAGAAAAGAGATACAAACCCGCTCCTCCTCCAAAGCGCAATTCAGAGCACAAATATTCAATAGATGGGGTCAACAGAAACATCTTGGTTTTACATGAAATACTAAAAACTGTGAACTGTCATTAAACAGAGTTAAAACCAGAAACATTTCCAGTAATATTGAAATATATAAAAATATGCATGAAAGTTCACAGAGCAAGATCTGTGGACATACTTAATGTCTATGACCTAGAAAAAAGAAAAGTTTACATTTATAATGCCAGGTTTCCCTTGGATTTTGAAGGGCTTTGCAACATTGCCCTATGAACCTCTGTCTTTCACCCCAAGAGAAACAATTCTTAATATGAGTATTCATGGATTTGTTACGTAACTGCCAAGGTAAAAAACTGAAAAGCTAAGGAACACCAGAAGTCCCCCACAGTCTTACCCCATTTGTTGGGCAGTTCTTTATACAGTCGCCAGGTTTTCCGCAACGAAAGCAAGCAGATGATGGTGGAGGTGGACCCCAGGGTTTCTTCATGTAACTAAAAGGGTTTGGGGCAAAGAAGAAAAAGGTATGCACATGTCTCTCTCGTTAAAACAAACTTCTCTACAATTTTTCCATAATCTTCAAAGAACAGATTTGACATTATCAACACTTACTTGATTGGATCATATTCCTGGCAAGACTGTAGCATCATAGCTTTTATTTTATCTTCTTTGGAAGCATTGGCTTCAGCCAGATTGGCACTCTGTTTAACAGGTAATTATTTGACACATACATTAGAAACACATTTAAGCCCACACTGCCAAAGAGAACACCACTCACCCAACCCTGTAAAGAGCAGCACAACGCCAGCTAAGGTTGCATGAAAACAGCTGCTCATATGAAACAGAGTTGTCCAAAAGATGTTCTGGGGAGTCCTTACATCATCACAGGATGTTTATGTGCCTGTTAACCTACTTGAAAAGAGCATTCCTGGGCACCCAAAACCTTAGGCTCTTCATGTTCCCCCCCACTAACTTCTTCATAAGAAGCAAGTTAACTACAATAAGCAAAACCTGCGGTTTTTTTCCAGTTGACCGTGTCCTTTTAACATACAAATTGTAATATAAATGTTATGCAGAACTGGATCTTCAAATTATTGAAGCCAGCTGATTTTTTTAAAGTAGTATTTGTTCAAATGTTTTTATTACACACTAGTACAGATACAAGCAGGGTCTAAGGGAGTGACTGTAAATGATTTGGACCCTCAAGCACCTATCATTCAGATCAACCACTCATGGTTTTGGTTTTAGATGCATTCATTCACAAAAGCAACCAACTTGTTTCAGCATTTTGTTAAAGGGCTGTTTCATATACACAGCTTTTTCTCAACTGTAACATAATCCAGATCGACATCTATGAAGTCATTTCCATTAACATTTGCAGAAGACTTTACAGATACTTGACTAATTTGTTTGAACCCAAGCGGTTTACAAAACACATCCAAAACCCACAAGACATTACTAGGAATAGACCAAAATTCAAGATGGCATTTAATGCATAATAAAACAGAAAACTTTTTACAACACATTGCCTCCATGCTAAGCCAGTCTGCACTGAGGAGGTTAGAGTAAGGAACCGTTTGGAGCTGCTTTATCTTATGTTCCTCTATTTTTCTGAAATACTTACATTTTCTCAAAAGCTTAAATGTGTACACCACTTGGACAGTTTTTCACATTTTAGAGTAAAACTTCACCTGAGTTTACAGAACCAAGGACATGTTTAGGGACAGCGCTAACAGAGACCAATTTCTCCTGGTGGCTACCTTCCAAACTATTTTTTTTTTCTTACCAAATGTCCACAATTTAATTTCTGCAGTGAGAGAGGGAAGAAGTTACCAGTGGGAAGAGATTTTTCTTTCTGGGAAAGGAACTCCAGCCTTTATTTTCAGAAGAAAGAACTAGCTCCTCTGCATTAGGCCCTGCCTTCTCTAATCTTTGTAACTTTAAAGACTAGTCATTTAATTGGCTAGCACTACGCCTTTTCACAAAGTGCAATCCCTAGTGCTTTCCCAGACAAAGTTACATGTTGTTGAGCAAAAAATGCAAGCAGTTCCATAGCAAAACATGGCATTACAACAGTTTCAGAAGGTCACGTTTGCTAATATGCCACACATACGCATCAGTATTTTCCTGTAAACAATTAGGTGCATTTACACAATTTACACAGTCTGCGATCAAACAAATTAGATTGTGTTGTCCACTGTATATATACTACAGTGTATGAAATTGTGCAGCATTCAAAGCATGGATCTATAACTGTAGTGCCTAGAAATTCAAAAATAGCCATGCAGTTGTCCGTGTTCCAGAAACGCTTCTATTTTGGCTCTTGCAACCCCCCCTGAAATGTCCGTCACTTACAGCCAATTAAATTCTTCTGTGAAAATTGTGTTAGTTTCCAATGCAAAATGAACGAAAAGTATGAAAAACGGTAAACAGCTTCTGAAGTGCTTCTTCTTTGTGTCTTGAAGATGAGTAATACTGCAACATTACGTTGCGGCTGATAAGGTCCTCCCCCTTCTATCTTCCCAAACTGGCAACTACTCTTTACCAGGATAGTATCAAAATATACACACATTTTAAAGTTAAAAGAAATACTTTAAATTATTAAAAATTAAATTAAAGGTTTGTTCACATGACAACAGTTCTCCAGCTATAGATCACAGTATAAGATTTAAAAATACAAAGCAAACACTTTTTTTTAGGAATATATATGTACCTTAGTCAGCTGGGCCAGAGAAATAGATGCAGAAGAGTCATCAATCTGTTCACAAAAAATTAAACTCACATTCAAGTTCTACAATCAAAAACAGAGCAATAGTTAACCTCTACTGTAGTCTGACAGTCTGCACTATATCCTCCGAGTGTCACTGAAAGAGCCATTTCCAACCTAGTGTAGTTGGTATTTGTTCAAAACAAAGTCCAAACCTGTGACAGCTTAAGAGTGCCTATGTGGTTAAGGAGAAGAAGCTAAACTAACCAAACCTGCTGGAGATCAACTTATTGCTCCAGAATATCTCAGAGAGGGACCCTTGTCAAATGCTCACAGCTGCTTAAAAGTCGAAGGGGTAAGGAAGCTATCAATTTTCAGCTAAAAAGGATTTTTAAAAAATATTTATTTGAAAAGGAAGCATCACTACAGGAAACTTCTTTTCAGTGTGGTTTGTAAACTAATCAGCCAAGTATTTCCTTGTGTTACTTATTTCTGTTTTAGCAGCAGAACGACAGTGTCTTCAAACCTGAAGAAAAACGCTGCCCCTTTTCCAAATGTAAATTCAAAGTGGCAGTATCCTAAAGAAAAGCTTAGCCTTTGGGAAATTAAAGCAGCATCCAGCCCTGAAGTCACCCAGATCCAAAAATGTACTGCAGGCGGAGGTTAAGAAAAATGACAGGGATTTTACCCTTTACAAATGCACCAGGCTCTAACCTTGTGCCAAAATTTGTACACTGGGTTTTACGTATTTTCATTTGCAGACAAACTATTAAACTAAACTGCTTCATCTGATAAAGCGGAAAGGTCAAATGTAGAACTTTAGAATACCACTTTGTGTAGCAACGATATTTAAATTCACAGCAATCTATTAAAGACAGTTATGCACTCAGTTATGCACTCAAACAATATCGCTTCAATTATACAGTTTCAGGAACAAATACCCAAGTCTTTAAGGACATGAAAAGGAAGCATTTAGCTGCACAGAACTGTCCTCAAAACGTGTGGGACATGTTGGTTTTGGTATTTGTTTGAACCCCCAAGTCAAAAGTAAGAAACAGTACCAAGTTTAACAATAATGGTTTCTCAGTGGTTTTTGATAACATTTTCAAAGACCATGTTCAGTTGTGCAAACCTTGAACCTACGTGATCTAAAAACGATTGTACATTATCTGTACAACACAAAGTCGTTCAGGAAATAGTCTAGCATATCCAGTATGAAATACAATGCATTACTAGGCACAAACACCAATATTCATATTAGATAGAACTGTGCAAATGATGGCATTACTCCGTTTCTACTATGCGGAATCAAATACATTGTATTTACAACATATACTATGTTTTACTGGAAAAGCTATTAAGTTAATGTTTGGAAAATTAATCCAAGGCTACCTTAAGTGCAGCGTGCAGCAAAAGTGTGAGATTGTGTTTTTACATACTGCTTTTGATGTTCCACTTACTGGCTCAGTTTGACTTCTAGAAGAAGAAATAAAGGTGATCAGAACTTCAAATACAGCACTTGTACCAAAAACATAAAGCACTGAAAACAGATTATAAAACCTGAACATCAAAACTTTATGTTCTGATAGTCTAGTGAATGTGGAAATTTATTCATATACATAAACCGTTCTCTCTTGGTACATTCAGTGCAACTAAAAAAACCCCCCAGAATCCCATTTCTACTTTGTCACAAATTACTCTAAGGCTTACAGATATAGAACACGACCGTGCAAGGGGAAGTCCTCAGATAGTTTGTCTCTGCTACATAAGTATCAAAACCAGGAAGTCTGTACTACAGTTTTGTGTTCATAAATAATCAACCATCAAAATACGAAGGTAACTTTAGCCAATCTGTGTATCGCTAGTATTACAAATAGGTACCAGATGGAGTCCTTTAGTTTCTAAGAAAGAACAGTGATAGTCTAGACACTTCCAAGTGCACCTGTACTTAAGTGAAAAAAATCAGTCATCTGACAAATAACAACAATGTCAGCAGCATCGTCTTTAGAACAGTGTTTCTCTGTGGAAGCCCAAGCACTGTGTTCAGATATCTTAGCCATGAAAGTGCCAAAACACTAAATGTGTTACATATGCTATATGGACTAAAAACAGTAGTAGAAATGTCACCTGAAAGCAGGTCCTAGGCCTTTGTGCGATTTAGGAGACCTGTGACAAAAAAAAAAGGTCTTGGTTGCCAGAATTTGCTTCAAGATAATCTTGAAAATGCTACGATATTTTAGGAAATATTTATTAAATTTGAAAACTTGCTGAGATTCCACATACTCATTGATCTGTATCTGCACGCTACTCATCATGAATCAGCCATGCAACCATTGATGTCGTTAACAAACAATTCACACATCATCCAAAGTGTCCCATGAGCAGAGGCAATTCAAAGGCTGCTGTGCAACTGGTGTACAAATAGAAAGGCGCACGCTCCCTGCCACTGCTAGAACACCACCAGGCTCGCAACGACAGCCACGTACCTCCTGAAGTTGAGGAAGGACAAGGACATCCTTTAGATTACCACAGCATGGATTCTTCATACATTTACCTTCAAGAGCGTACTAAAAGGAGAGTAACGCATTTTTGAAGGCCTCTCCACCATTACAGCATACATTCATCATTCCCAAACATCCACCACTCTACCAGTTGTTTCTGCAATGTTCACAGCTGAAAGACTAGAAAGCTAATCTGCCTGGTTAATTTTCAGCGCTAGAACAGCGGTGCCGTTCCTTCCTTATCCCCTTATACATACAGGTGTGTATCTGACCTTTGATGCTAGCCGCATCTATCCTCTCATTTTAGGGCAGCATTACAATACCAGGAGAGGGTGCCCGAAACAGAGGATGCACTGACAAGACAGCACTAAGCAGACGTGTTTAAATTAACCCCCAAAACAAGGCCATGTTTATAAGCACAGTGCTGCGGTGTCCAGAATTACTAGAGGGTGCCTGAAAACACTGCAACAACTACTGCAGGAATACGCCCAAAGTTGAGATGCAGAGCCACATAAATTCAGGGTTTTTTGCTTGCAGATGCCTCGTGGGTACCGGGAGGCTGCTGTACTCTTTGTTCGAGACACAGTGTAACTCCTCCGTCTACTTGATTTATTGAGAACCAACATTAGAAAGACATGGCAAAACCACAAGCTAATAATATCTACTAATTGTGGTGGAGAGACCTATCTTTAAGGCGGCTGGAAAACATGACCGTTCAAACAATGCTAATGTAGCTGATATAGAACTGGACTGTATGAATACATAAATGACAGCAGTAATCCTCTAGTCAGCACTGCATTGGAATAGCTGTAATTTTAATCAATACACCTGATTCTCTGTCCTCCGTAAATCTTAGGAATACAGAACCAAAACCCGGAGCACAGATACCAGCTTAGGGTAAAAACAGACGTAGCAAGATAACTAGTAACATTTGGTAATGTGCTAAACTGCTTACTGAGTTTCAAGTTTGGAAAGGATTAACTATTCCTTCATCGTACTTGCACAAAAGGCAATACACTTTAGGATACTGTTCTTTTTCTCTTGCCTGAAACGGACATTGTCTTGAGGAAACGCATAGGAATCGCTTACGAATGGAACTTCTTGTTTGCATCGTTCGCCAACTGGTAAACCTTGGTCTTTCCTCTATAGCTAGTATGCAAAAAACCCAGATTTGGGGCGTAAGAATACCTGCCATATCCCCCCCAAATACCAGAAATAGTCAAACACTGAGAATCAGGCTCTTCTGAGACGGGAACAAAGTATGCGTTTACGCTACAATGCGTATCTGTCTTTACTATAAAAGCCATAAAAGCAAACACATATAATAAGGAATCTCTGCACGTCGAGGAAACAGGATCTACAACTTGGGTCTCAGAACAATCAACCCCAAGAACAAACCCAATAGAATAATCTTAAAAGTCACCATGGTTGGAGTTCGAACCCCATGTCCCAGCAGGCCTAAAAATGTAAGTCCACTTTCGGACAGACACATTAAAATCTACCCCATGCCAACAAAAATTAACAGCAGCTTTAACAAGAAAGAACGCCTCTGTAAACTAATATCCATAAAAAAAGTTAACACACTGAAACCCCTAACAAAGAATACAATGCTTTATGGATACTTACATAACATCGGTTTTGCCGGTAGCTTTAACTCCTCCGACAGGGATTCTTCTAACAATTACCGATGAGTTCTTAGGAATCAGGGCATTCTCATCTGTGTATTCTGAAAACAACATAAATACAGAGAAAAACATCAGTCAATTCGTAAGAATGCATGCTCATATGTAATTACGTAGCACTTCGCAGAATCCCTTTACAGATACAAAAGCAAAATTTTATATGTAACATCACGCTTTCATCGTCTCAACACACTAACAGTATATTTCAAGAAATCTTGGGGTTTGAGAATCAAACACAAGCAGCAAAATCTTTTTCCTTTTTTAAAACAGTTTGAATGCCAACAGCAAAATGGACTCAAAGGTCACTAAAGGAGAGTCTGCTAATGCACGAGGTTCTTTCCTGACCTAGCTTAAAGTTGCTTTTGCTTCCGTTAGGCTACAAAACCCATAGATCTTTGGAGAAAAACAAACCACAGCAAAGTCTCACCTGCCTAAACCAGATTCTAAAGTCTGACTAGCTTGCCCTGCAACCAAACAGGCACTTAGCTAAAGCACGAGAACTCTGCGCCATTGCTTTCATAGCTGTTAACTAAAAACCAGTCACCTGTGCTGCCAGTGCTCAAGCCTGACAGAACACAGAAGAGAGCCTGCCGCCTCTGCCTGTTTCTTGGAGCTTAATCCATCAACAACCACACTTCTCAGCTGCTCAGGGCTTTACGTTTAAATGGAAACAGAACTGGCAGTGCTAGAATTTGGATCACAGACATTTTGGGGTTTTTTTGAGCTTGCTTTCACAAGTAGGGCAGAATTGGCTCAAACTCAAGTGGTATCTCCCCTCTTAAGCTAATCATCTAGTTTGAATTAACCAAAGGGACGTGAATTCGTTCGATCGATTCCCTTTTTGCAGAGCAGAGAGGCCCAAACGAAATTACTTAGGAAGACAGCCTTGAAAAGCCTTTCAGGAACAGCGTGTGCCTGAAGCTCTCCATGCTTTGCCTTGGCTTGCACCCTGTTAGTCTTCTGAAGAGGAGGAAAGCCTTCTGACCTTTTACATAAGGCCCAAACAAAAAAAACCAACTACCTGAGACACTTGGACTGAGTAAGCTTAAAATGCAAAGATCTCTCTCTGTTTTAAAGCACTATCAGCAGGCATCCCCTGTATGGGATGGCGCCGTATGTCACACATCAACCATGTACTCTTCTACGCCTAGCTCCATGTCTACAACACAGATCTGAAGGTAGTTGTCAGAATAGCAACTACAAAAGAACAGCTCTGTGAGGCCCCCAACACAAGTCACAGCTACCGATGGTGGCCGAATCGCATTATGGCTTCCCACCCCACTTAATGCCCAGCGCCGCTTGCCCTCCCGGTCCTGCCGCATGCTGGCGGCATGGGCCCCAGCCTGACTCACGCTACGTGGGGATGACCCACAAAGAGCAGAGCGCGGCTCCCACAGGCCACGGCCGACGCAGGGTGGTCTGCGACGCCGCCAGCCGGGCGGTGCCCGAGGCCCCGCACCCGCCGCCCCCGCGCACCTTCTTTGGTCTGGGCGTTGGTGATCTGCAGGTCGCAGCTGGCCGCCTTCAGCTCCTCGCGGCCCATGATCTGGTGCTTGAGGTCACACCGGGAGATGTGGAGGCCGTTGAAGGTGACCATGTCATGGTTCAGCTTGGAGGCGAACTTGTAGTGGACGCACGACGTGGTTGGGGCCAGGAGGTGCCTGCTCCGTGATGGCGTCTACCGCGGCAGACAGCGTCGCGGCCGCTGTGCCAGGTGAGGGCCCGCGGCGGTTCCTCCTCCACCGAGGAGGCCAGGGCAAGCAGCGCGGGCTGAGCTCGAGCGGGCCGGCGGCGCTCAGAGGCTGCGGCGCTCCGCCATGGCCTTCCTGGCCGACAACCGCACGGGCCGCTGCGAGCGTGTCACTGTGCACACGCAACGGCACACTGCACCCAGCCCCCGCGCCTCACGTGACCCAGCGCATTATGACAAAAGGCCCGCGTCACGTGGGCGTGGCGGCCCCGCGCTCTTCATCCTAACACCAAGCGGCCCCGAGGGGAGGGGGGCCCGTCAGCCCCGGGCCTGTCACCACCCCGGGCCGCTGGTCTCCCTGCTGTCCCCTGGCCTGTCACCACCCGGTGTCCTGCCACCCCCCAGGCCTGTCACTGCCTGGTGTCCCTCCTGTCACCCCCCAGGCCTGTCCCTGCCCAGTGTCCCTCCTGTCACCCCCCTAGGCTGTCACCACCTGATGTCCCTCCTGTCACCCCCCAGGCCTGTCACTGCCCGGTGTCCCTCCTGTCACCCCCCGGGCCCATCACCGCCTGGTGTCCTGTCACCCCCCAGGCTGTCACCACCTGGTGTCCCTCCTGTCACCCCCCAGGCGGTCACCACCTGGTGTCCCCTCCTGTCAGCAGCCAGCCAGGTCAAGACAGCCTGGGGCAGATGCAGCGGGCTTGGCCGTGTGGCGCTCGGCTGCCCGCGGTGCAGGGCCGGCAAAGGGAGGGGACATCTCAGGGTGCTTGAGTGTATCTTGTGGCATTCATGGAAAGTTCAGTCAAAGAAGCCAATGACCATTTATGTTTATGGCCACAGACCAGTCCCCTGCCCCCATTTTTTAACTCCTCCCTCTCTGCCTTTAGCCCATCACTATTTTTTGCTTTCTCTTTCTCTGTCTCTCTCCCTGTCTGTAGTTTCTAATTCCTCCCTGTCTGTCCTATAGCCTGCTGCTATTTTTTCCTTTCTCTCCATCTCTTTCTCCTGCTCCCTCTCCTTCTCTTTTTTCTATCGCCGTGTCCTGCTTCCTGGCCTTATCTTAATGTTAGGGTTAGGGGCTAGGGTTAGGGTTAGGCTTAGGGTATCGTTAGGGTTAGGGTTAGGGTCAGGGTTAGGATTATGGTTCGGGTTTAGGCTTAGGGATAGGCTTAGGGTTTCGTTTTAGGGTTAGGCTTAGGGCTTAGAAGTAAAACTGTCCCAAGCACTTACGCCTCCATCAAGGACCACATGCCCTGAGGCTTGTGATGACTGTTGGATGGCTTTCCCTCCCCCCGATGGAAACACCTCTCAGTTCTCTGTGCTCACACCAGGGAAGGAAAGGCAATACACCCCCATATCTAAAGGCATGGCACTCCAAGCAAAGGTAACGTTTCGTTTCTTTAGATGAACTGCCTGGCCAGTTACAACACCTGCTTATACTGACTTCATCCACCCTTACCCGCAAAACATTGTGACAGGCTGAGTCAGCGTGGAGAGTCAGGTGAACTTTGACGCACACACTGCTACCATAGGACTGGATTTTTAACCTATTTACATTTATCCGTCGCTTTGAAGCTGCCCAAGGGTCAGCATGCCCTTGCTACTGGAGGTTCTTGCTCTGTGCAGGCACTAAGGAAGACATTTCTGGTGACAGATTATTTCTAACGGGTAAAGCACAGCAGAACACACTGTTTATGAGCTGCTGAGAATCGTCCCCCAGGCATAGCAGGAACAACGGCAAAGCTTGTATATTTAAGATGCATTTGAGTTACCTTACCATTAAAATACACCACCACCAGACAGTGCTCTAGGCGGAAGGCTGACATCAGTGTACAAGGACAGTCCCTTCTGGACATCTCGCTCCTGGGTAGAAATCCTAGAGACTTCCTTTAAGGACAGAAATCCAAAGAGCTACAATAAGCCTTTTAAATTCAGCACAGCAAACAAAAAGCAAACAAACAAAAAATGACAGGAAACCCCTGAGGCACTGATGAGGAACACAAGGTCTCCCCTTGAGTCCACTACCCCTCACAAGACTTACTCAAAATTACTCAGTTGCTTACTCAAAAGCAATAACCAACAAGCCATGTACCCTTGGGGAAGCCCTTGTCCTTCTGTGCCGCTGGTGGCATCCCACCATTACTCTGGGAGTCCACACAAATTCAGAAGTACACTTAGTCCTCCGGCAGTCATTACCTATGGACCCGAACTCCTCCCACACCCCAGAAGTGGCTGTCGGTCGTCTGGCAGTCATTCTCCACAAACTGCAAGCCCTCCATACCTAACCACCTCCCTAGTGACTCAGTGGAAATGAGCTGGACCACAACAGAAGTGACACTGCCCGGCCCGGTCACACAGATTAGACCACAAACGGTGGTTACAAGACAGAAAATGCAACACAAACCACAAGGACAGCAAAAAAACAAGCAGAAGACACATCACACAAAAACCAAAGACCCCTATCCAAACCCTAAAAACGCAAGCAAGCTACAAAAGGACTTTCCAAAAAAAAGACCACCCAGAACACAACATAAGGCAAAACCAACCTAACCCCAGGAACCCAGCGCTTGCAAACCCAGATCCTGACCATAACAATAACATGCTTTAATCCTAAGTCGCGTAAACTCCCATAACCCTCAAACCCCATAACCCTAGCACGCTGGAACCCTAGCGCCCCATATCCCTAGCACATTGTAGCCCCAAGATATCAAAACATTGAACACAAACTCCCTGGAGGTCTCTCTCTTCAGGTGGCCCCAGATCTCAGACACCACAACTCTGAAGTGGGGGTGCCCACCGTGCCCAAGTGGAAGATCCACCAGGACAGCACCAGCATCCATCTTCACATCATCCGTCACGCCCTGAAAAAGTGCCCAGGCTGGACACTCCTGGGGAGAAAGGCGGAGGCACTCGGAGACTTTGAACTGGCCAGACATGGCCACAGGGCTTCAGCTCATCATGTCTGTGTCAGAGCCACCAGGCAGGTGACCCTGTCCCCCCTGCGAAGACCCCTTGGGGTAGCCGTACCCAGCACCAGCTGGCTGGATACGGCCTTTGCTCTATGGGGAGGTGCTCCCTGGGAGCAGGGTCTCTCACGGGGGAACTCACAGCTCACCTGGGCTGCTCTGCGGCCACCGGACGCCTTTGCTGTCAGGGGGCTCTCAGCACCTCTCTGCCAACGGCTGTCACCTCCCTGCAGGACGCTCTCCAGCGCATGGTCCGTCACCACTGGGTCTCCCTGGGGACAAAGATCGGAAGGGAGGGATGGGGTTTGCTCTGTCCCCGTTCCCAGGGTGCTTCAGGAGAGACCTGCCACCCCCAAATGAGCTGTCTGACGTGGACACCACAGACGAGCTGCAGACGTGGGTCAGCACGGTGGCGGGGAGTGGGCAAGATGTCCTGCGGAGCCCCCGGCGCTGGCGGAAAGCAGAGCTGGAGACAACGGGGAGAAGCCCCAGGCAGCCGGCAGCTGGCGGTGGGGCCTGGCAGGGAGCAGCGCCCGCAGAAATGCCCGGCTCCTGGAGCCTCGGCCCCAGGGCTGCAGCCTCGGCACCTCCTGGGGCTTCGCTGGGAAAAACCAGGCAGGGGTGACCCTGACAGCCCGCACACGTACCTGGCCCTGGGATCTGGCAGCCTGTCCCTGTGCCCATCGCTGCCACGGGATCCAGGAAGCAGCGCCCCAGCCCTGGCGTGGCCCTGAGCCGCCTCTCAGGCCAGGCAGCAGGAAGCCGCGCCCCATGGCATGCTGGGAGCTGTAGGCCCGGGGCACGGGCTGCGGCGTGGCCATGTTGGTTCCCGGGGCATGCCGGGAGCTGTAGGCCTGGGGCACGGGGCTGCTGGGCAGCCATGTTGGTCTTGGGAGGTGCGGGCTCTGCTCCAGCTGCGGCCCAGCTGAGGTGAGGACAGGCACGCAGGTGGAGCTACCGAAGAGGAAGGGAGGAAAGGACAGACGGACAGAGAAAGAAGTGCTTGAACTGTAACATTTGCCTGGCAGTGCAGAGAGCGGGAGCTGCGGTGAGTCCCAGCCCCTCGGGGCCGTGTCACCCCTCTTCTGCATCGCAGTCCCTCCCAGCCCCCCCCTCCCATTTCCCTCTGTGTCATTTTTTTCACTTCCCCATACCTCTCTTCTTCTGTTGCTGTGTTCTGCTCCCCGTCCTCTCTTCTCCAAGTCCCTCTTTCCCTGTCGCTCTACCTGCCCCTGTCTTTTTCTTGCTGCCCCTCCCTCCTGCTCCCTGTCCCTCTTTTTGCCTTCCTCTGTCTCTGCCCTGCAGCACATTGCTGTTGTTTCTTCTCTGTCTCTTTGTCCTGGTCTGCATCCCACTCTGTTTTTCACAGTCTCTCTGGCCTGTTCCCTGTCCTGCTTTGTCTCTCTCTGCCTGTATGTCCCGCTCCCTGTCCTTGTCTTCCCTTCTCCCTCCTTCTGCTTCTCTCTCTCTCTGCCTCCCGCCCCGCCCTGCTCACTGTCACTGCGGTTTTCCATGCTGTATCCCACTGTCCCTGTCCTTCTTCCTGTTCATCTCTCTTCTGTCTCTCTCTGCTGCTCCCTGACCCTTCCCCTCCCTGCTTCCTCCATCTCTCTGCAGGGCTCCTCATCCCTATTTCTCTTGATTTCTCCAGCTCTCTCTAGCCTTTTCCCCATACCTTTCTTTCTCTCTCAGCTCCTCTATCTTTTCTCTCATCATATTTTTCTCTTTCTAGTCCACTGTCCTTCTCCCCGTCAACTGAAGCTGAGTGACCAGGTGTCCCTGGGCTCTGGTATTTCCTTAGCATTGTCCTAGGGAAGATCTGTGGTTTTAGGGCTAGGGATCATTTAGGAGCTGGTCTCCTTACGTAGGCAGCGGAGCTAGGCATAGTTAAAGCAGAGGTTGTTCTCAGCTGGTGCTCTGTGCGTCCTGTTGAAAGAGCAGGCTGTGGGCCTTATTTTGAAGGAAGGTTTCTTGTTCTGCGCTTATTGCTCCTCGGGACGCTGCACAGAAGTGGTGGTGGGGTCTGGAGAGACAGATGGGACCTGCTGTGATTCCTAGTAAATGTGAACTTGAACGAGACCAGACTGACTGCATATGGTTTTCTTCTCAGCTCCAACTCCAACCTACGTGCTCGGCGCTAATGAAAAAAGAGACCCTGAGCTGCAAATGAGCAGACAACGTCACTCACTTAGGTCACCGTGCAGTTGGTCTGTGATAAGGGATGTGTACTTCCATGACGGTGCTTTCGTGAACGTTCTCTGGTCTTGCCGCTTCAAAGCCCTCCCTTTTTCCAGAAATTTTAAGATGGCATTTCTTATTCTGGGGTTCAGGCTGGAGTTGGACTTAATGTTGAACAGCTGATATCATGGGCTCCGTAAAATGTGAGAGAGAACCCTGCTTTGTTGTTGTTGTTGTTGTTTTCTAACACGCCCTAAACTTTGCTAAGCAAAGGGAGGAGTGGTTGCAAGAGTCTGTTCTTTGAGAGTGACGTATTCCTGTAGCGTGCCTGTCTTTGTATGGTGAAGGTTTCCTACCTGCAGTATGATTTTGCTGAGCTGTGAGGCTGTATTGGCGTAGCAGAGGTAAGAAGTGGCGTCTTTAAAGGTCATGCAACTGTAGCAAAACTAGCGGGAGAAGCTAGTTCCTTCCCTGACAAAACTAGTAGCAAGTAAAAGCATTTGCTATTGGCTTTTTTATGCAATGTTCACACAGAGCTTTTGGTATTGATTGATTTTTGGGAAGCAAAACAGCAGTGAGGAAAGAAAACTGGGGCTTCTTCACCGTAGGCGGGGTTCAAGCCTTTGCGCTAGAACAGGTCTTCACTAGAGTTTACAAAAAGAGAAGATGAGCTGTCTGTAAGGAAAGTTTCAGTAGAAGTAAGGCTAGATTTGCAGAATTTGGTCCTCCGTATCTGTTGCAAATAAGAGATGACTTGGCAGTGTTTACATCTGAAGTGCATGCCGGTGTGTTAATGCAGGCCGTCGAGGTCTTTTCAGGGGTACTTCTGGACTGCAGGTTGCGTGCGTGGGGGGCACCATGTCCCAGGATGAGCCAGTTTTAGCTCAGAGGATGTGACAGAATGGCAACCATCTTTGTGGTGGACCCCTGTCATGGTTTAACCCCAGTCGGCAACTAAGCACCACACAGCCGCTCACTCGCCCTCCCCCCAGCAATGGGATGGGGGAGAGAATCAGAAGAGCAAAAGCAAGAAAACTCACGGGTAGAGATAAGAAGAGTTTAATACTTGAAATAAAATAATAATAGCAATAATAGTAATACTAGTAACAGTAATAATAGTAACACCAATAATACCATAATATTACCAATAATAACACCAATAATAATAATAATAACAATAATAATAATAATAACAACAACAACAATAATAACACCAATAATAATAATAATAGTAATAATAACAATAATAACACCAATAATAATAATAATAATAATAATAATTTGTAATTAAAACGAGAGAGAGAAAGAGAGGGAGAGAGGATCAAGAATAAGAACCCCAATCCTAACACTAACACCAAACCCTCACCCTAACTCGAACCCCTAACACTACCCGTAAACCCTATGCATAACACTAAGACCTCACCCTTACCCTAAGCCTAACACCGAAACCTAACCCTAAACCTGAACCCCAACCCTAACCCGAACCCTAACCCAAATGCTAACCCTAACCGTAAACCTAACCCTAACTCTAACCCTAACCCTATCCCTAACCCTAAACCCGAACCATCCTAAACCCAACCGTAAAACTAATGCTAACCCTAAGCCTAACCCTAACCCTAAACATAACCCTAACCTTAACCCTAAACCTAACCTCTAACCATAACTCTAACCTTAACGCCTAACCCTAACGTTAACCCCTAACCCTAATGCTAACCCTAACCCCGAACTCTAGCCCTAATCCTGAACCCTAACCCTAAACCTGAACCCCAACCTAACCCTAACCCCTAAACCTAACCCTAATGCTACCCGTAAACCCTACGCATAACACTACGACCTCACCCTAATACTAACTCTAATCCCAATACCGAACCCTAACTCTAACCCTGAACCCCAATCCTAACCCTAAACCCTAACCCTAAACTTAACCCTAACACTAACCCTAAACCTAACCCTAATGCTACCCGGAAACCCTAAGCGTAACATTAAGACCTCACCCTAAACCTAACACTGGACCCTAACTCTAACCCTTAACTCCAGTCCTAAGCCTAACTCTAACCTTAACCCTAACCCTAACACTTAACCCTAAATTGAACACTTAACCCTAACCCTAACCCTAACCTAACCTTAAGCCTAACCTGAATCATAAAGCTCTAACCCTAATGTTAACCCTAACCCCGAACCCTAACCCTAATCCCAAACCCTAACCCTAACCCTGAACCCCAACCCTAACCTTAACGTAATGACCCTAACCCCAACTCTAACCGTAACCCTAATGCTACCCGTAATCCCTAACTGTAACACTAAGACCTCACCCTTATACTAACGCTAACCCCAATACCGAACCCTAACTCTAACCCTGAACCCAATCTTAAACCCTAACCCTAACCTTAACGCTAACACTAACCCTAAACCTAACCCTAACGCTACCTGTAAACCCTAAGCGTAACATTAAGACCTCACCCTAACCCTAACACTGAATCCTAACTCTAACCCTTAACTCTAATCCTAACCCTAACTCTAACCTTAACCCTAACCCTACCCCTAAACCTAACACTTAACCCTAACCCTAAGCCTAACACTTAACCCTAAACCGAACACTTAACCCTAACCGTAACCTAACCTTAAGCCTAACCTGAATCATAAAGCTAACCCTAGCCCTAACCCTAACCCTAAGGCGAAACCTCACCCTAAAACAAAATCCTAACGCTAACCCTAACCCCAAACCGTAACCCTAACCCTAACACCAAACCGTAACACTAACACTTTGGCATAACCCTAACGTTAAACCTAAACGGAACCATAAAACTAACCCTCACATAACACCGAACCCCTAATTCTAACCGTAACCCTAATGCTAACTCAACCTCAAACCGTAATCTTAAGACATCGCCATAACCCTACGCCTACACCTACCCCTACCCCTAACCGTAAAACTAAACCCTAACCCTATCCCCTACCCCAAACCCTAACCCTAACGCTAAGCCTATCCCTAACTGTAACCCTACGCCCTAACCCTAACGCTAACCCTAACCCTAAAACGAAACCATAACCCTATCCCTAACACTAAACCTGAACCATAATCCTAACCCCAACGATAACCCTAGGCCTAACCCTAACCCCAACCATAACCCTAACCTTAACCCCAACCATAACCCTAACCTTAACCCCTAATCCTAATTTTAAGCCCTAACCCTGACGCTAATCCTAACCCCGACCCCTAACCGTAATCCCGAACCCTAACCCTAACCCTGAACCCCAACCTGAACCCTAATGACCCTAACCCTAACTCTAACCCTAACCCTAATGCTACCCCAAACCTAATACCATAACCATAACACCTCACCCTAAACCTAATGCGAAACCTAATCCTAAAATTAAACCGCAACTCTAAACCTAAACCCTAACCCTAAAAATTAATGCTACCCCTAACCCAAACTGAAATCCTAACCCATAAGCGTAAACCCAATGTAACCCCTAACCATAACACTAAGCCCTAACCCTAACGCTATCACAAACCTAATACCATAACCGTGAGACCTCACCCTAACCCTAATGGGAAACCTAACCCTAAAACTAAACTGCAACCCTAACCCTAAACCTAATCCTAATACTTAATGCTAACCCTAACCCAAACTGAAATCCTAACCCATAAGCATAAACCCAACCATAACCCTAACCCTAACCCTAACCCTAACCCCAAACCCTAATCCGTATCCCAAACTCTAACCCTAACCCTGAAGCCCAGCCCTAACTCTAACCTTAACCCTAACCCTAACCCTAATGATAAGCCCTAACCCTAATGCTAACCCTAACCCCAAACCCTAACCCGTATTCCAAACTCTAACCCTAAACCTGAACCCCAGCCCTAACTCTAACCTTAACCCTAACCCTAACCCTAATAAGCCCTAACCCTAATGCTAACCCTAACCCCAAACCCTAACCCGTATCCCAAACTCTAAGCCTAACCCTGAACCCCAGCCCTAACTCTAACCTTAAACCTAACACTAACCTTTACCCTAACCCTAACCTTAAAACTAAACCCTAACCCTAAACCCTAACCCAAACGCTAACCCTAACCCTAACCCTAACCATAACCCTAAGCCCTAACCCTAACCCTAACCCTAAAATGAATCCCTAACGTGATCCCTAACCCTAAACCCAAACCATAATCCTAACCCCAACCCTCTCCCTAACCCTAACGATAACCCTAAGCCTAACCCTAAACCTAACCCTAACCTTAACCCTAACCCCAACCCCTAACCATAACCCTAATGATAAGCCCTAACCCTAATTCTAACCCTAACCCTAACCCATATCCCGAACTCTAACCCTAACCCTGAACCCCAGCCCGAACCCCAGCCCTAACTCTAACCCTAAACCCTAACCCAAACCCTAACCCTAACCCTAAAACTAACCCTAACCCTAACCGTAACCCTAAGCCCTAACCCTAACCCTAACCCTAACCGTAAAATGAAACCCTAACCCGATCCCTAACCCTAAACCCAAACCATAATCCTAACCCCAACCCTATCCCTAACCCTAACGATAACCCTAAGCCTAACCCTAAACCTAACCCTAACCCTAACCTTAAACCTAACCCGCCCCTAACCATAACCCTAATGATAAGCCCTAACCCTAATGTTAACCCTAACCCTAAACCTAACCCTCACCGTAACACTGAGCCCTAACCCTAACCCTAACCCTAAACTTAATCACAAACACTATAACTGATGTAAATGAGCAATATCAGGGCAGCAAGTCAGGTTCTTTAAATCCTTGCTTTCTCTCTTCCCTTCTCTCTTCTTGCTTTCTCTCTTCCGTTCGAGGAGATTTCCGTTCGAGGAAGCTTTAGCTAGTTTTATTATATTGTCTGTCTTAGGAGGAACAGCCACTTCTACTTTCCGCTTTGTCTTGTCAATTTTTGCTTTTGGCTTATCCTTCTCTTTTTTCTCCTTTTCAGACATCGGCTTGAAAACAATAGAATCTCCTTCCATAGGCTCATCTCTCACAGGGGTGGCATCATCTCTGCTTGGGACCATGAACAGGGAGTCCATTTTAACGTCTTCTGCTGAAACTGGCTCTCTTGGTTTTCTCGCACCTGCTAACAACTCAGTATTGGGAAATCCTTCATCCTCATCCCTTTTTCTTCTCTTTTTATGCTTATTTCCTTGGCCATCTCCCAGTGGATTTTTCACCTCCTTCTCTTTTGATTTTGTAGCATCCTTGATGCCATGGCTCTCTCTTTCAGAAGGTTTTTCAGGGTAATTTCCAGCTATATTGTGATTTTGGTGGCTCTGCCAAGCAGGATAATCCTCCCTACGTCCCCGAGCATATGGTGAATTCTCTTGTCTGGTCCCAGGTGGACCAAACCTACCTGGAGAAAAGTTCTCTCTGTTTACTGGAGGGTGAGGTTGAGCGCCAACAGCATAGCCCTTGTAAAACTTTCCATGCCATTCTCTGTAGTTCCTTTCCCATTCCCTGTACCTTGCCTTTTCAAATGGATCTCTAAAGTCAAGAGATCTGCCATAGTAAGCTTTCAGATCATATGGTGGAACTTCTCTGTATCTGTTAAAATACTCCCTTCCTCCTTCCCCTTGAGGTATAGCCTGTTTAGTGGGAGACTGGCCTCTAAATACTGGAGACCTTGACCGTGAATGGCATCTTCTGTATGGGGGTGACCTTGACCTTGAACGCTGATAACCGTGTGACCTTGACCTAGAACGATAGTTACGCCTCTTCCCTTTGCCTCTTCTTGGATACGGCAGCAATCGCGAGTAGGAACGAGAATGGGAAGGACTAAATGAGCGAGAGTAGGAGCGAGTGCGGGAAGAACCTGATCTTGATGTGGAGCAGGTAGACGAACTTGTAGAGTAAGGTGAAGCACTATAAGGAGACTTGGACCTGGAAAAAACCACAACACACAGAAAAAGAAATGAAGTTAATTCAAAACAGTCATTCTCCCCAATTTTTTTCCTCCCAAATTTGGTTTGGGTTTTTTCTCCTCTCCATACGCTTATGTCAAAGCTTCTTTCAGCTGCTGACATAATGCTACTGCAAATTGAGGAATTTGATAACATTTTTCAATTCCATTTGTCTTGTTTTAGTTATGCATGCTTACTATCTGCAACGAAAAATTCTATTGGAAAAAACACTGTCATTTTTCCTTATGTCAGATGCACTTTAGTGTAACTGCAGTCCGATATGCTGTTGAAATACAAACGTGAAAAACAAGGCAACTTCATTGAGCCAAATACTTCCTCCTCTTTAAGTCTCCGTTGTTCTCTGTAAAACTCCTCCCTAGATAAGGGAGGCCAATGGCATCCTGCCAACTTAAGCATTTTTCTCCCTGCTTTCTGTTCATTAGAGACTACGCTCATTTCCTGATCCTCATACTTGCCTTCCACATCCTCACCCCCAACAGTTCATTCAGTCTTCTCTCCTTATACTCAGCTTTGCACCTGTGGATGGAGGCTGCCCACACTTGAAAGAGACTCCCATCTCCCGTGGGCCAAGTGCCCACTGCTCCTCTGCCACTCCTTGATACACTTAATACATCACACTTCTGATCTTCCAAGTACTGCACAGATATTAACTAATCTTCTCTGGAACTTCTTTTAACTTCTTCCACATACGCTTCCTATGTTGTTGCCTCATCATGAGGTATTTGGCCTGGTCCTGTCCCTGAATTGTTGTTTTCTTGCTGACTGAATTGGAGGTATCAGACAACCTGTGGGATGGATCCTGGTTTTTCTTTTGATTTACCTTTAAGATTTTATAAACACAATGCACTCTTACAATCTGTCTATAACAAACATATAGCGAAAGGAAGGACTAGCTTGACGCTGCAGTAATAGGTAAAACAGACTCCTCTATCTCCAACTGAGAGAAAGCGTCTTGGCTATGTGAGATGACTAAATTGAAGAAATTCAAAATTGTCATAAAAGAACAGTGTTGACTTTTCCAACCATTTGCTCATGCAGTATCAACTAAGTTGTTAAAAAAAGAATGTTGGAGGCTGATTCCTATTGGGAAATCAATTTCTTCAGCCCTATTCAGCCAGTAATGGAAAAGGTGGCTTTCCATCTGATCCTTTAATTATCTTTAATTTTTATAGGCAATTATGGTTTCCTCAAAAAGCGTTCATTTCTCAGAGTCCTGTTTTCAGTCATGTACCGGAGTTTTATTTTAAATAACCTTAGTGGAAGCACAGATGCCCTTTGTAAAAGCCAATTCAAATGAAGCCATTTAAAAATTAATTACCACTTGGATTCTCCACAACTATCTGTGCATACTTGCTTCATTATAAATCAGCTGTTGTATAAGTTATGCGTTATACAGCCTCTTTTAACAGGTGACAAGGAGTCATCTATTGAATTTCTGTAGAATACTTACACTTCCCAGCCTGGTCTGCCACCTGCTGAGCGAACTGGACTGGCTCTCCTTGGATGACCTTTTGGAGTGGGGAGAGGAAAAAGAAAGAAATCCCATTCAGTTCCTCTGAAGGTAATTTTTTTAAGGAAATTCTGAAGTTACAGTTACTTACCAGTGTCGTGGTTTAACCTGGCAGGCAGCCAAATACCATGCAGCCGCTCACTCACTCCCCCCGCCCCCCCAGTGGGACGGGGAGAGAATCGGAAGGGTAAGACTGAGAAACACTCGTGGGTTGAGATAAAGACAGTTTAATAGAACAGAAAAGGGAGAATAATGATAATAAATAATGATAGAATATACAAAATGAGTGATGCACAATGCAATTGCTCACCACCCGCGCTGACCGATAACCAAGTAGCGATCGGTACTTCCTGGATCACGCCTACCGTTCATATACTGAGCATGACGTCACATGGCATGGAATACCCCATTGGCCAGCTGGGCTGGCTGTCCTGATTATGTTCCCTCCCATCTTGTGTACCTAGCTCAGTCAGTAGGCACGGGAACTGTCCTTGGACTAGGAGGGCACTTAGCAACAACTGAAAACATCAGTGTGTTATCACCATTCTCCTCATACTAAATCCAAAACACAGCACTAGGAAGAAATTTAACCCTATCCCTGCCGAAACTAGGACACCAGTTGTGGGTATTGCTTGTCCTTGGGGGCCCAGAAGACTTGGTAATGCTGGTTGTCTTTGTACGGGAACCTGATAGACATCTCAAAAAACCATTAGTAGGCTTGAGTTCTCTCTCCCGTGGAGAAGAATGTGGATTAAATGCCTAACTATCCGTTTGTTGCAGACCACAGTAAGTCACCAGAGTTGGCTATATCATTTTCTATGAGAGAAATGAATCCCACCTCTCCTTTGCCAGAGGGTAAATGTAAATTGCAGGCTCAGGGTAAAGTTCGTCTCCGAGTAACTACATTTTATAAATGGAAGAAGTCTATTTCCTACAAAACGAGATCCATGACAGAAACACAGAAGTGCTACCAAGTGCATTTTAAAACAGCCACTCCTGTCAGCACACAGCAGTATTTTCTTAGTTTATAGCAAGAGGAAAACTTCAGTCTGTTTCACACATGGGATTTGATAAAAGTCAGAGGGGGCGGAAATCTCAGTCCAACAGCTACTTGTTAAATTTTGCAAGAAGCCTTTGAAACATAAACCAAAAGCAAAACGAGCTTTCAGAGAGAACGACTCCACTGCAAACACTACTGAAATGTTTTGCAGAAATACAGATTCTTAGCATACCACACGTTTGACCAACTTCCAGGGGCACGAACAGCAGGACCACCCTATTTTAATATTCAAAAGTATCCCAGATTCTATGGTTAAGCACAATGACAGTGCTTCCTGCCCCAGAATTACAGATGCTGGCCAACTTGGTTGCATAGCCACTCAGACATGCACGCACGGTTTCTCTCGCTCACTTTTTGGCCAGTCCAATTAATTCCATACTTACGCATTAATAGTTGGTATTGCGTATTTTCCAGTGTTTGTCAGCATAGCACCCTTTGTATTGGGGTCTTTCACCTCCATCATGAAACTCCTTGGAATTCCTGTGCTCTTTAATTCTGGGAACAGGCTCAACATTTTTGTCCTGTTAAGAAAAGAAATGCAGACATATCTCCTTTTAAGACCCACACTTAAAATGACATTTCAATGATTATTTTAAGCAGCAAAAGCCTTTAATCCTCTCCTTTTACCCAGCATAAGGGTTGCTCGACTAAAATACTTATTTTCCTAAATGAATATAGCCAGGATGTTCCAAAGGCTTGAGCAGTGTTTTGAACTCATTCCATTCTTTGGCTTAAGTTCAGGTTCTTTAAGGGTGAAATATCCCTTAGCTCACCATCCACTCAGAAAAGAGATACAAACCCGCTCCTCCTCCAAAGCGCAATTCAGAGCACAAATATTCAATAGATGGGGTCAACAGAAACATCTTGGTTTTACATGAAATACTAAAAACTGTGAACTGTCATTAAACAGAGTTAAAACCAGAAACATTTCCAGTAATATTGAAATATATAAAAATATGCATGAAAGTTCACAGAGCAAGATCTGTGGACATACTTAATGTCTATGACCTAGAAAAAAGAAAAGTTTACATTTATAATGCCAGGTTTCCCTTGGATTTTGAAGGGCTTTGCAACATTGCCCTATGAACCTCTGTCTTTCACCCCAAGAGAAACAATTCTTAATATGAGTATTCATGGATTTGTTACGTAACTGCCAAGGTAAAAAACTGAAAAGCTAAGGAACACCAGAAGTCCCCCACAGTCTTACCCCATTTGTTGGGCAGTTCTTTATACAGTCGCCAGGTTTTCCGCAACGAAAGCAAGCAGATGATGGTGGAGGTGGACCCCAGGGTTTCTTCATGTAACTAAAAGGGTTTGGGGCAAAGAAGAAAAAGGTATGCACATGTCTCTCTCGTTAAAACAAACTTCTCTACAATTTTTCCATAATCTTCAAAGAACAGATTTGACATTATCAACACTTACTTGATTGGATCATATTCCTGGCAAGACTGTAGCATCATAGCTTTTATTTTATCTTCTTTGGAAGCATTGGCTTCAGCCAGATTGGCACTCTGTTTAACAGGTAATTATTTGACACATACATTAGAAACACATTTAAGCCCACACTGCCAAAGAGAACACCACTCACCCAACCCTGTAAAGAGCAGCACAACGCCAGCTAAGGTTGCATGAAAACAGCTGCTCATATGAAACAGAGTTGTCCAAAAGATGTTCTGGGGAGTCCTTACATCATCACAGGATGTTTATGTGCCTGTTAACCTACTTGAAAAGAGCATTCCTGGGCACCCAAAACCTTAGGCTCTTCATGTTCCCCCCCACTAACTTCTTCATAAGAAGCAAGTTAACTACAATAAGCAAAACCTGCGGTTTTTTTCCAGTTGACGGTGTCCTTTTAACATACAAATTGTAATATAAATGTTATGCAGAACTGGATCTTCAAATTATTGAAGCCAGCTGATTTTTTTAAAGTAGTATTTGTTCAAATGTTTTTATTACACACTAGTACAGATACAAGCAGGGTCTAAGGGAGTGACTGTAAATGATTTGGACCCTCAAGCACCTATCATTCAGATCAACCACTCATGGTTTTGGTTTTAGATGCATTCATTCACAAAAGCAACCAACTTGTTTCAGCATTTTGTTAAAGGGCTGTTTCATATACACAGCTTTTTCTCAACTGTAACATAATCCAGATCGACATCTATGAAGTCATTTCCATTAACATTTGCAGAAGACTTTACAGATACTTGACTAATTTGTTTGAACCCAAGCGGTTTACAAAACACATCCAAAACCCACAAGACATTACTAGGAATAGACCAAAATTCAAGATGGCATTTAATGCATAATAAAACAGAAAACTTTTTACAACACATTGCCTCCATGCTAAGCCAGTCTGCACTGAGGAGGTTAGAGTAAGGAACCGTTTGGAGCTGCTTTATCTTATGTTCCTCTATTTTTCTGAAATACTTACATTTTCTCAAAAGCTTAAATGTGTACACCACTTGGACAGTTTTTCACATTTTAGAGTAAAACTTCACCTGAGTTTACAGAACCAAGGACATGTTTAGGGACAGCGCTAACAGAGACCAATTTCTCCTGGTGGCTACCTTCCAAACTATTTTTTTTTTCTTACCAAATGTCCACAATTTAATTTCTGCAGTGAGAGAGGGAAGAAGTTACCAGTGGGAAGAGATTTTTCTTTCTGGGAAAGGAACTCCAGCCTTTATTTTCAGAAGAAAGAACTAGCTCCTCTGCATTAGGCCCTGCCTTCTCTAATCTTTGTAACTTTAAAGACTAGTCATTTAATTGGCTAGCACTACGCCTTTTCACAAAGTGCAATCCCTAGTGCTTTCCCAGACAAAGTTACATGTTGTTGAGCAAAAAATGCAAGCAGTTCCATAGCAAAACATGGCATTACAACAGTTTCAGAAGGTCACGTTTGCTAATATGCCACACATACGCATCAGTATTTTCCTGTAAACAATTAGGTGCATTTACACAATTTACACAGTCTGCGATCAAACAAATTAGATTGTGTTGTCCACTGTATATATACTACAGTGTATGAAATTGTGCAGCATTCAAAGCATGGATCTATAACTGTAGTGCCTAGAAATTCAAAAATAGCCATGCAGTTGTCCGTGTTCCAGAAACGCTTCTATTTTGGCTCTTGCAACCCCCCCTGAAATGTCCGTCACTTACAGCCAATTAAATTCTTCTGTGAAAATTGTGTTAGTTTCCAATGCAAAATGAACGAAAAGTATGAAAAACGGTAAACAGCTTCTGAAGTGCTTCTTCTTTGTGTCTTGAAGATGAGTAATACTGCAACATTACGTTGCGGCTGATAAGGTCCTCCCCCTTCTATCTTCCCAAACTGGCAACTACTCTTTACCAGGATAGTATCAAAATATACACACATTTTAAAGTTAAAAGAAATACTTTAAATTATTAAAAATTAAATTAAAGGTTTGTTCACATGACAACAGTTCTCCAGCTATAGATCACAGTATAAGATTTAAAAATACAAAGCAAACACTTTTTTTTAGGAATATATATGTACCTTAGTCAGCTGGGCCAGAGAAATAGATGCAGAAGAGTCATCAATCTGTTCACAAAAAATTAAACTCACATTCAAGTTCTACAATCAAAAACAGAGCAATAGTTAACCTCTACTGTAGTCTGACAGTCTGCACTATATCCTCCGAGTGTCACTGAAAGAGCCATTTCCAACCTAGTGTAGTTGGTATTTGTTCAAAACAAAGTCCAAACCTGTGACAGCTTAAGAGTGCCTATGTGGTTAAGGAGAAGAAGCTAAACTAACCAAACCTGCTGGAGATCAACTTATTGCTCCAGAATATCTCAGAGAGGGACCCTTGTCAAATGCTCACAGCTGCTTAAAAGTCGAAGGGGTAAGGAAGCTATCAATTTTCAGCTAAAAAGGATTTTTAAAAAATATTTATTTGAAAAGGAAGCATCACTACAGGAAACTTCTTTTCAGTGTGGTTTGTAAACTAATCAGCCAAGTATTTCCTTGTGTTACTTATTTCTGTTTTAGCAGCAGAACGACAGTGTCTTCAAACCTGAAGAAAAACGCTGCCCCTTTTCCAAATGTAAATTCAAAGTGGCAGTATCCTAAAGAAAAGCTTAGCCTTTGGGAAATTAAAGCAGCATCCAGCCCTGAAGTCACCCAGATCCAAAAATGTACTGCAGGCGGAGGTTAAGAAAAATGACAGGGATTTTACCCTTTACAAATGCACCAGGCTCTAACCTTGTGCCAAAATTTGTACACTGGGTTTTACGTATTTTCATTTGCAGACAAACTATTAAACTAAACTGCTTCATCTGATAAAGCGGAAAGGTCAAATGTAGAACTTTAGAATACCACTTTGTGTAGCAACGATATTTAAATTCACAGCAATCTATTAAAGACAGTTATGCACTCAGTTATGCACTCAAACAATATCGCTTCAATTATACAGTTTCAGGAACAAATACCCAAGTCTTTAAGGACATGAAAAGGAAGCATTTAGCTGCACAGAACTGTCCTCAAAACGTGTGGGACATGTTGGTTTTGGTATTTGTTTGAACCCCCAAGTCAAAAGTAAGAAACAGTACCAAGTTTAACAATAATGGTTTCTCAGTGGTTTTTGATAACATTTTCAAAGACCATGTTCAGTTGTGCAAACCTTGAACCTACGTGATCTAAAAACGATTGTACATTATCTGTACAACACAAAGTCGTTCAGGAAATAGTCTAGCATATCCAGTATGAAATACAATGCATTACTAGGCACAAACACCAATATTCATATTAGATAGAACTGTGCAAATGATGGCATTACTCCGTTTCTACCATGCTGAATCAAATACATTGTATTTACAACATATACTATGTTTTACTGGAAAAGCTATTAAGTTAATGTTTGGAAAATTAATCCAAGGCTACCTTAAGTGCAGCGTGCAGCAAAAGTGTGAGATTGTGTTTTTACATACTGCTTTTGATGTTCCACTTACTGGCTCAGTTTGACTTCTAGAAGAAGAAATAAAGGTGATCAGAACTTCAAATACAGCACTTGTACCAAAAACATAAAGCACTGAAAACAGATTATAAAACCTGAACATCAAAACTTTATGTTCTGATAGTCTAGTGAATGTGGAAATTTATTCATATACATAAACCGTTCTCTCTTGGTACATTCAGTGCAACTAAAAAAACCCCCCAGAATCCCATTTCTACTTTGTCACAAATTACTCTAAGGCTTACAGATATAGAACACGACCGTGCAAGGGGAAGTCCTCAGATAGTTTGTCTCTGCTACATAAGTATCAAAACCAGGAAGTCTGTACTACAGTTTTGTGTTCATAAATAATCAACCATCAAAATACGAAGGTAACTTTAGCCAATCTGTGTATCGCTAGTATTACAAATAGGTACCAGATGGAGTCCTTTAGTTTCTAAGAAAGAACAGTGATAGTCTAGACACTTCCAAGTGCACCTGTACTTAAGTGAAAAAAATCAGTCATCTGACAAATAACAACAATGTCAGCAGCATCGTCTTTAGAACAGTGTTTCTCTGTGGAAGCCCAAGCACTGTGTTCAGATATCTTAGCCATGAAAGTGCCAAAACACTAAATGTGTTACATATGCTATATGGACTAAAAACAGTAGTAGAAATGTCACCTGAAAGCAGGTCCTAGGCCTTTGTGCGATTTAGGAGACCTGTGACAAAAAAAAAAGGTCTTGGTTGCCAGAATTTGCTTCAAGATAATCTTGAAAATGCTACGATATTTTAGGAAATATTTATTAAATTTGAAAACTTGCTGAGATTCCACATACTCATTGATCTGTATCTGCACGCTACTCATCATGAATCAGCCATGCAACCATTGATGTCGTTAACAAACAATTCACACATCATCCAAAGTGTCCCATGAGCAGAGGCAATTCAAAGGCTGCTGTGCAACTGGTGTACAAATAGAAAGGCGCACGCTCCCTGCCACTGCTAGAACACCACCAGGCTCGCAACGACAGCCACGTACCTCCTGAAGTTGAGGAAGGACAAGGACATCCTTTAGATTACCACAGCATGGATTCTTCATACATTTACCTTCAAGAGCGTACTAAAAGGAGAGTAACGCATTTTTGAAGGCCTCTCCACCATTACAGCATACATTCATCATTCCCAAACATCCACCACTCTACCAGTTGTTTCTGCAATGTTCACAGCTGAAAGACTAGAAAGCTAATCTGCCTGGTTAATTTTCAGCGCTAGAACAGCAGTGCCGTTCCTTCCTTATCCCCTTATACATACAGGTGTGTATCTGACCTTTGATGCTAGCCGCATCTATCCTCTCATTTTAGGGCAGCATTACAATACCAGGAGAGGGTGCCCGAAACAGAGGATGCACTGACAAGACAGCACTAAGCAGACGTGTTTAAATTAACCCCCAAAACAAGGCCATGTTTATAAGCACAGTGCTGCGGTGTCCAGAATTACTAGAGGGTGCCTGAAAACACTGCAACAACTACTGCAGGAATACGCCCAAAGTTGAGATGCAGAGCCACATAAATTCAGGGTTTTTTGCTTGCAGATGCCTCGTGGGTACCGGGAGGCTGCTGTACTCTTTGTTCGAGACACAGTGTAACTCCTCCGTCTACTTGATTTATTGAGAACCAACATTAGAAAGACATGGCAAAACCACAAGCTAATAATATCTACTAATTGTGGTGGAGAGACCTATCTTTAAGGCGGCTGGAAAACATGACCGTTCAAACAATGCTAATGTAGCTGATATAGAACTGGACTGTATGAATACATAAATGACAGCAGTAATCCTCTAGTCAGCATTGCATTGGAATAGCTGTAATTTTAATCAATACACCTGATTCTCTGTCCTCCGTAAATCTTAGGAATACAGAACCAAAACCCGGAGCACAGATACCAGCTTAGGGTAAAAACAGACGTAGCAAGATAACTAGTAACATTTGGTAATGTGCTAAACTGCTTACTGAGTTTCAAGTTTGGAAAGGATTAACTATTCCTTCATCGTACTTGCACAAAAGGCAATACACTTTAGGATACTGTTCTTTTTCTCTTGCCTGAAACGGACATTGTCTTGAGGAAACGCATAGGAATCGCTTACGAATGGAACTTCTTGTTTGCATCGTTCGCCAACTGGTAAACCTTGGTCTTTCCTCTATAGCTAGTATGCAAAAAACCCAGATTTGGGGCGTAAGAATACCTGCCATATCCCCCCCAAATACCAGAAATAGTCAAACACTGAGAATCAGGCTCTTCTGAGACGGGAACAAAGTATGCGTTTACGCTACAATGCGTATCTGTCTTTACTATAAAAGCCATAAAAGCAAACACATATAATAAGGAATCTCTGCACGTCGAGGAAACAGGATCTACAACTTGGGTCTCAGAACAATCAACCCCAAGAACAAACCCAATAGAATAATCTTAAAAGTCACCATGGTTGGAGTTCGAACCCCATGTCCCAGCAGGCCTAAAAATGTAAGTCCACTTTCGGACAGACACATTAAAATCTACCCCATGCCAACAAAAATTAACAGCAGCTTTAACAAGAAAGAACGCCTCTGTAAACTAATATCCATAAAAAAAGTTAACACACTGAAACCCCTAACAAAGAATACAATGCTTTATGGATACTTACATAACATCGGTTTTGCCGGTAGCTTTAACTCCTCCGACAGGGATTCTTCTAACAATTACCGATGAGTTCTTAGGAATCAGGGCATTCTCATCTGTGTATTCTGAAAACAACATAAATACAGAGAAAAACATCAGTCAATTCGTAAGAATGCATGCTCATATGTAATTACGTAGCACTTCGCAGAATCCCTTTACAGATACAAAAGCAAAATTTTATATGTAACATCACGCTTTCATCGTCTCAACACACTAACAGTATATTTCAAGAAATCTTGGGGTTTGAGAATCAAACACAAGCAGCAAAATCTTTTTCCTTTTTTAAAACAGTTTGAATGCCAACAGCAAAATGGACTCAAAGGTCACTAAAGGAGAGTCTGCTAATGCACGAGGTTCTTTCCTGACCTAGCTTAAAGTTGCTTTTGCTTCCGTTAGGCTACAAAACCCATAGATCTTTGGAGAAAAACAAACCACAGCAAAGTCTCACCTGCCTAAACCAGATTCTAAAGTCTGACTAGCTTGCCCTGCAACCAAACAGGCACTTAGCTAAAGCACGAGAACTCTGCGCCATTGCTTTCATAGCTGTTAACTAAAAACCAGTCACCTGTGCTGCCAGTGCTCAAGCCTGACAGAACACAGAAGAGAGCCTGCCGCCTCTGCCTGTTTCTTGGAGCTTAATCCATCAACAACCACACTTCTCAGCTGCTCAGGGCTTTACGTTTAAATGGAAACAGAACTGGCAGTGCTAGAATTTGGATCACAGACATTTTGGGGTTTTTTTGAGCTTGCTTTCACAAGTAGGGCAGAATTGGCTCAAACTCAAGTGGTATCTCCCCTCTTAAGCTAATCATCTAGTTTGAATTAACCAAAGGGACGTGAATTCGTTCGATCGATTCCCTTTTTGCAGAGCAGAGAGGCCCAAACGAAATTACTTAGGAAGACAGCCTTGAAAAGCCTTTCAGGAACAGCGTGTGCCTGAAGCTCTCCATGCTTTGCCTTGGCTTGCACCCTGTTAGTCTTCTGAAGAGGAGGAAAGCCTTCTGACCTTTTACATAAGGCCCAAACAAAAAAAACCAACTACCTGAGACACTTGGACTGAGTAAGCTTAAAATGCAAAGATCTCTCTCTGTTTTAAAGCACTATCAGCAGGCATCCCCTGTATGGGATGGCGCCGTATGTCACACATCAACCATGTACTCTTCTACGCCTAGCTCCATGTCTACAACACAGATCTGAAGGTAGTTGTCAGAATAGCAACTACAAAAGAACAGCTCTGTGAGGCCCCCAACACAAGTCACAGCTACCGATGGTGGCCGAATCGCATTATGGCTTCCCACCCCACTTAATGCCCAGCGCCGCTTGCCCTCCCGGTCCTGCCGCATGCTGGCGGCATGGGCCCCAGCCTGACTCACGCTACGTGGGGATGACCCACAAAGAGCAGAGCGCGGCTCCCACAGGCCACGGCCGACGCAGGGTGGTCTGCGACGCCGCCAGCCGGGCGGTGCCCGAGGCCCCGCACCCGCCGCCCCCGCGCACCTTCTTTGGTCTGGGCGTTGGTGATCTGCAGGTCGCAGCTGGCCGCCTTCAGCTCCTCGCGGCCCATGATCTGGTGCTTGAGGTCACACCGGGAGATGTGGAGGCCGTTGAAGGTGACCATGTCATGGTTCAGCTTGGAGGCGAACTTGTAGTGGACGCACGACGTGGTTGGGGCCAGGAGGTGCCTGCTCCGTGATGGCGTCTACCGCGGCAGACAGCGTCGCGGCCGCTGTGCCAGGTGAGGGCCCGCGGCGGTTCCTCCTCCACCGAGGAGGCCAGGGCAAGCAGCGCGGGCTGAGCTCGAGCGGGCCGGCGGCGCTCAGAGGCTGCGGCGCTCCGCCATGGCCTTCCTGGCCGACAACCGCACGGGCCGCTGCGAGCGTGTCACTGTGCACACGCAACGGCACACTGCACCCAGCCCCCGCGCCTCACGTGACCCAGCGCATTATGACAAAAGGCCCGCGTCACGTGGGCGTGGCGGCCCCGCGCTCTTCATCCTAACACCAAGCGGCCCCGAGGGGAGGGGGGCCCGTCAGCCCCGGGCCTGTCACCACCCCGGGCCGCTGGTCTCCCTGCTGTCCCCTGGCCTGTCACCACCCGGTGTCCTGCCACCCCCCAGGCCTGTCACTGCCTGGTGTCCCTCCTGTCACCCCCCAGGCCTGTCCCTGCCCAGTGTCCCTCCTGTCACCCCCCTAGGCTGTCACCACCTGATGTCCCTCCTGTCACCCCCCAGGCCTGTCACTGCCCGGTGTCCCTCCTGTCACCCCCCGGGCCCATCACCGCCTGGTGTCCTGTCACCCCCCAGGCTGTCACCACCTGGTGTCCCTCCTGTCACCCCCCAGGCGGTCACCACCTGGTGTCCCCTCCTGTCAGCAGCCAGCCAGGTCAAGACAGCCTGGGGCAGATGCAGCGGGCTTGGCCGTGTGGCGCTCGGCTGCCCGCGGTGCAGGGCCGGCAAAGGGAGGGGACATCTCAGGGTGCTTGAGTGTATCTTGTGGCATTCATGGAAAGTTCAGTCAAAGAAGCCAATGACCATTTATGTTTATGGCCACAGACCAGTCCCCTGCCCCCATTTTTTAACTCCTCCCTCTCTGCCTTTAGCCCATCACTATTTTTTGCTTTCTCTTTCTCTGTCTCTCTCCCTGTCTGTAGTTTCTAATTCCTCCCTGTCTGTCCTATAGCCTGCTGCTATTTTTTCCTTTCTCTCCATCTCTTTCTCCTGCTCCCTCTCCTTCTCTTTTTTCTATCGCCGTGTCCTGCTTCCTGGCCTTATCTTAATGTTAGGGTTAGGGGCTAGGGTTAGGGTTAGGCTTAGGGTATCGTTAGGGTTAGGGTTAGGGTCAGGGTTAGGATTATGGTTCGGGTTTAGGCTTAGGGATAGGCTTAGGGTTTCGTTTTAGGGTTAGGCTTAGGGCTTAGAAGTAAAACTGTCCCAAGCACTTACGCCTCCATCAAGGACCACATGCCCTGAGGCTTGTGATGACTGTTGGATGGCTTTCCCTCCCCCCGATGGAAACACCTCTCAGTTCTCTGTGCTCACACCAGGGAAGGAAAGGCAATACACCCCCATATCTAAAGGCATGGCACTCCAAGCAAAGGTAACGTTTCGTTTCTTTAGATGAACTGCCTGGCCAGTTACAACACCTGCTTATACTGACTTCATCCACCCTTACCCGCAAAACATTGTGACAGGCTGAGTCAGCGTGGAGAGTCAGGTGAACTTTGACGCACACACTGCTACCATAGGACTGGATTTTTAACCTATTTACATTTATCCGTCGCTTTGAAGCTGCCCAAGGGTCAGCATGCCCTTGCTACTGGAGGTTCTTGCTCTGTGCAGGCACTAAGGAAGACATTTCTGGTGACAGATTATTTCTAACGGGTAAAGCACAGCAGAACACACTGTTTATGAGCTGCTGAGAATCGTCCCCCAGGCATAGCAGGAACAACGGCAAAGCTTGTATATTTAAGATGCATTTGAGTTACCTTACCATTAAAATACACCACCACCAGACAGTGCTCTAGGCGGAAGGCTGACATCAGTGTACAAGGACAGTCCCTTCTGGACATCTCGCTCCTGGGTAGAAATCCTAGAGACTTCCTTTAAGGACAGAAATCCAAAGAGCTACAATAAGCCTTTTAAATTCAGCACAGCAAACAAAAAGCAAACAAACAAAAAATGACAGGAAACCCCTGAGGCACTGATGAGGAACACAAGGTCTCCCCTTGAGTCCACTACCCCTCACAAGACTTACTCAAAATTACTCAGTTGCTTACTCAAAAGCAATAACCAACAAGCCATGTACCCTTGGGGAAGCCCTTGTCCTTCTGTGCCGCTGGTGGCATCCCACCATTACTCTGGGAGTCCACACAAATTCAGAAGTACACTTAGTCCTCCGGCAGTCATTACCTATGGACCCGAACTCCTCCCACACCCCAGAAGTGGCTGTCGGTCGTCTGGCAGTCATTCTCCACAAACTGCAAGCCCTCCATACCTAACCACCTCCCTAGTGACTCAGTGGAAATGAGCTGGACCACAACAGAAGTGACACTGCCCGGCCCGGTCACACAGATTAGACCACAAACGGTGGTTACAAGACAGAAAATGCAACACAAACCACAAGGACAGCAAAAAAACAAGCAGAAGACACATCACACAAAAACCAAAGACCCCTATCCAAACCCTAAAAACGCAAGCAAGCTACAAAAGGACTTTCCAAAAAAAAGACCACCCAGAACACAACATAAGGCAAAACCAACCTAACCCCAGGAACCCAGCGCTTGCAAACCCAGATCCTGACCATAACAATAACATGCTTTAATCCTAAGTCGCGTAAACTCCCATAACCCTCAAACCCCATAACCCTAGCACGCTGGAACCCTAGCGCCCCATATCCCTAGCACATTGTAGCCCCAAGATATCAAAACATTGAACACAAACTCCCTGGAGGTCTCTCTCTTCAGGTGGCCCCAGATCTCAGACACCACAACTCTGAAGTGGGGGTGCCCACCGTGCCCAAGTGGAAGATCCACCAGGACAGCACCAGCATCCATCTTCACATCATCCGTCACGCCCTGAAAAAGTGCCCAGGCTGGACACTCCTGGGGAGAAAGGCGGAGGCACTCGGAGACTTTGAACTGGCCAGACATGGCCACAGGGCTTCAGCTCATCATGTCTGTGTCAGAGCCACCAGGCAGGTGACCCTGTCCCCCCTGCGAAGACCCCTTGGGGTAGCCGTACCCAGCACCAGCTGGCTGGATACGGCCTTTGCTCTATGGGGAGGTGCTCCCTGGGAGCAGGGTCTCTCACGGGGGAACTCACAGCTCACCTGGGCTGCTCTGCGGCCACCGGACGCCTTTGCTGTCAGGGGGCTCTCAGCACCTCTCTGCCAACGGCTGTCACCTCCCTGCAGGACGCTCTCCAGCGCATGGTCCGTCTCCACTGGGTCTCCCTGGGGACAAAGATCGGAAGGGAGGGATGGGGTTTGCTCTGTCCCCGTTCCCAGGGTGCTTCAGGAGAGACCTGCCACCCCCAAATGAGCTGTCTGACGTGGACACCACAGACGAGCTGCAGACGTGGGTCAGCACGGTGGCGGGGAGTGGGCAAGATGTCCTGCGGAGCCCCCGGCGCTGGCGGAAAGCAGAGCTGGAGACAACGGGGAGAAGCCCCAGGCAGCCGGCAGCTGGCGGTGGGGCCTGGCAGGGAGCAGCGCCCGCAGAAATGCCCGGCTCCTGGAGCCTCGGCCCCAGGGCTGCAGCCTCGGCACCTCCTGGGGCTTCGCTGGGAAAAACCAGGCAGGGGTGACCCTGACAGCCCGCACACGTACCTGGCCCTGGGATCTGGCAGCCTGTCCCTGTGCCCATCGCTGCCACGGGATCCAGGAAGCAGCGCCCCAGCCCTGGCGTGGCCCTGAGCCGCCTCTCAGGCCAGGCAGCAGGAAGCCGCGCCCCATGGCATGCTGGGAGCTGTAGGCCCGGGGCACGGGCTGCCGCGCGGCCATGTTGGTTCCCGGGGCATGCCGGGAGCTGTAGGCCTGGGGCACGGGGCTGCTGGGCAGCCATGTTGGTCTTGGGAGGTGCGGGCTCTGCTCCAGCTGCGGCCCAGCTGAGGTGAGGACAGGCACGCAGGTGGAGCTACCGAAGAGGAAGGGAGGAAAGGACAGACGGACAGAGAAAGAAGTGCTTGAACTGTAACATTTGCCTGGCAGTGCAGAGAGCGGGAGCTGCGGTGAGTCCCAGCCCCTCGGGGCCGTGTCACCCCTCTTCTGCATCGCAGTCCCTCCCAGCCCCCCCCTCCCATTTCCCTCTGTGTCATTTTTTTCACTTCCCCATACCTCTCTTCTTCTGTTGCTGTGTTCTGCTCCCCGTCCTCTCTTCTCCAAGTCCCTCTTTCCCTGTCGCTCTACCTGCCCCTGTCTTTTTCTTGCTGCCCCTCCCTCCTGCTCCCTGTCCCTCTTTTTGCCTTCCTCTGTCTCTGCCCTGCAGCACATTGCTGTTGTTTCTTCTCTGTCTCTTTGTCCTGGTCTGCATCCCACTCTGTTTTTCACAGTCTCTCTGGCCTGTTCCCTGTCCTGCTTTGTCTCTCTCTGCCTGTATGTCCCGCTCCCTGTCCTTGTCTTCCCTTCTCCCTCCTTCTGCTTCTCTCTCTCTCTGCCTCCCGCCCCGCCCTGCTCACTGTCACTGCGGTTTTCCATGCTGTATCCCACTGTCCCTGTCCTTCTTCCTGTTCATCTCTCTTCTGTCTCTCTCTGCTGCTCCCTGACCCTTCCCCTCCCTGCTTCCTCCATCTCTCTGCAGGGCTCCTCATCCCTATTTCTCTTGATTTCTCCAGCTCTCTCTAGCCTTTTCCCCATACCTTTCTTTCTCTCTCAGCTCCTCTATCTTTTCTCTCATCATATTTTTCTCTTTCTAGTCCACTGTCCTTCTCCCCGTCAACTGAAGCTGAGTGACCAGGTGTCCCTGGGCTCTGGTATTTCCTTAGCATTGTCCTAGGGAAGATCTGTGGTTTTAGGGCTAGGGATCATTTAGGAGCTGGTCTCCTTACGTAGGCAGCGGAGCTAGGCATAGTTAAAGCAGAGGTTGTTCTCAGCTGGTGCTCTGTGCGTCCTGTTGAAAGAGCAGGCTGTGGGCCTTATTTTGAAGGAAGGTTTCTTGTTCTGCGCTTATTGCTCCTCGGGACGCTGCACAGAAGTGGTGGTGGGGTCTGGAGAGACAGATGGGACCTGCTGTGATTCCTAGTAAATGTGAACTTGAACGAGACCAGACTGACTGCATATGGTTTTCTTCTCAGCTCCAACTCCAACCTACGTGCTCGGCGCTAATGAAAAAAGAGACCCTGAGCTGCAAATGAGCAGACAACGTCACTCACTTAGGTCACCGTGCAGTTGGTCTGTGATAAGGGATGTGTACTTCCATGACGGTGCTTTCGTGAACGTTCTCTGGTCTTGCCGCTTCAAAGCCCTCCCTTTTTCCAGAAATTTTAAGATGGCATTTCTTATTCTGGGGTTCAGGCTGGAGTTGGACTTAATGTTGAACAGCTGATATCATGGGCTCCGTAAAATGTGAGAGAGAACCCTGCTTTGTTGTTGTTGTTGTTGTTTTCTAACACGCCCTAAACTTTGCTAAGCAAAGGGAGGAGTGGTTGCAAGAGTCTGTTCTTTGAGAGTGACGTATTCCTGTAGCGTGCCTGTCTTTGTATGGTGAAGGTTTCCTACCTGCAGTATGATTTTGCTGAGCTGTGAGGCTGTATTGGCGTAGCAGAGGTAAGAAGTGGCGTCTTTAAAGGTCATGCAACTGTAGCAAAACTAGCGGGAGAAGCTAGTTCCTTCCCTGACAAAACTAGTAGCAAGTAAAAGCATTTGCTATTGGCTTTTTTATGCAATGTTCACACAGAGCTTTTGGTATTGATTGATTTTTGGGAAGCAAGACAGCAGTGAGGAAAGAAAACTGGGGCTTCTTCACCGTAGGCGGGGTTCAAGCCTTTGCGCTAGAACAGGTCTTCACTAGAGTTTACAAAAAGAGAAGATGAGCTGTCTGTAAGGAAAGTTTCAGTAGAAGTAAGGCTAGATTTGCAGAATTTGGTCCTCCGTATCTGTTGCAAATAAGAGATGACTTGGCAGTGTTTACATCTGAAGTGCATGCCGGTGTGTTAATGCAGGCCGTCGAGGTCTTTTCAGGGGTACTTCTGGACTGCAGGTTGCGTGCGTGGGGGGCACCATGTCCCAGGATGAGCCAGTTTTAGCTCAGAGGATGTGACAGAATGGCAACCATCTTTGTGGTGGACCCCTGTCATGGTTTAACCCCAGTCGGCAACTAAGCACCACACAGCCGCTCACTCGCCCTCCCCCCAGCAATGGGATGGGGGAGAGAATCAGAAGAGCAAAAGCAAGAAAACTCACGGGTAGAGATAAGAAGAGTTTAATACTTGAAATAAAATAATAATAGCAATAATAGTAATACTAGTAACAGTAATAATAGTAACACCAATAATACCATAATATTACCAATAATAACACCAATAATAATAATAATAACAATAATAATAATAATAACAACAACAACAATAATAACACCAATAATAATAATAATAGTAATAATAACAATAATAACACCAATAATAATAATAATAATAATAATAATTTGTAATTAAAACGAGAGAGAGAAAGAGAGGGAGAGAGGATCAAGAATAAGAACCCCAATCCTAACACTAACACCAAACCCTCACCCTAACTCGAACCCCTAACACTACCCGTAAACCCTATGCATAACACTAAGACCTCACCCTTACCCTAAGCCTAACACCGAAACCTAACCCTAAACCTGAACCCCAACCCTAACCCGAACCCTAACCCAAATGCTAACCCTAACCGTAAACCTAACCCTAACTCTAACCCTAACCCTATCCCTAACCCTAAACCCGAACCATCCTAAACCCAACCGTAAAACTAATGCTAACCCTAAGCCTAACCCTAACCCTAAACATAACCCTAACCTTAACCCTAAACCTAACCTCTAACCATAACTCTAACCTTAACGCCTAACCCTAACGTTAACCCCTAACCCTAATGCTAACCCTAACCCCGAACTCTAGCCCTAATCCTGAACCCTAACCCTAAACCTGAACCCCAACCTAACCCTAACCCCTAAACCTAACCCTAATGCTACCCGTAAACCCTACGCATAACACTACGACCTCACCCTAATACTAACTCTAATCCCAATACCGAACCCTAACTCTAACCCTGAACCCCAATCCTAACCCTAAACCCTAACCCTAAACTTAACCCTAACACTAACCCTAAACCTAACCCTAATGCTACCCGGAAACCCTAAGCGTAACATTAAGACCTCACCCTAAACCTAACACTGGACCCTAACTCTAACCCTTAACTCCAGTCCTAAGCCTAACTCTAACCTTAACCCTAACCCTAACACTTAACCCTAAATTGAACACTTAACCCTAACCCTAACCCTAACCTAACCTTAAGCCTAACCTGAATCATAAAGCTCTAACCCTAATGTTAACCCTAACCCCGAACCCTAACCCTAATCCCAAACCCTAACCCTAACCCTGAACCCCAACCCTAACCTTAACGTAATGACCCTAACCCCAACTCTAACCGTAACCCTAATGCTACCCGTAATCCCTAACTGTAACACTAAGACCTCACCCTTATACTAACGCTAACCCCAATACCGAACCCTAACTCTAACCCTGAACCCAATCTTAAACCCTAACCCTAACCTTAACGCTAACACTAACCCTAAACCTAACCCTAACGCTACCTGTAAACCCTAAGCGTAACATTAAGACCTCACCCTAACCCTAACACTGAATCCTAACTCTAACCCTTAACTCTAATCCTAACCCTAACTCTAACCTTAACCCTAACCCTACCCCTAAACCTAACACTTAACCCTAACCCTAAGCCTAACACTTAACCCTAAACCGAACACTTAACCCTAACCGTAACCTAACCTTAAGCCTAACCTGAATCATAAAGCTAACCCTAGCCCTAACCCTAACCCTAAGGCGAAACCTCACCCTAAAACAAAATCCTAACGCTAACCCTAACCCCAAACCGTAACCCTAACCCTAACACCAAACCGTAACACTAACACTTTGGCATAACCCTAACGTTAAACCTAAACGGAACCATAAAACTAACCCTCACATAACACCGAACCCCTAATTCTAACCGTAACCCTAATGCTAACTCAACCTCAAACCGTAATCTTAAGACATCGCCATAACCCTACGCCTACACCTACCCCTACCCCTAACCGTAAAACTAAACCCTAACCCTATCCCCTACCCCAAACCCTAACCCTAACGCTAAGCCTATCCCTAACTGTAACCCTACGCCCTAACCCTAACGCTAACCCTAACCCTAAAACGAAACCATAACCCTATCCCTAACACTAAACCTGAACCATAATCCTAACCCCAACGATAACCCTAGGCCTAACCCTAACCCCAACCATAACCCTAACCTTAACCCCAACCATAACCCTAACCTTAACCCCTAATCCTAATTTTAAGCCCTAACCCTGACGCTAATCCTAACCCCGACCCCTAACCGTAATCCCGAACCCTAACCCTAACCCTGAACCCCAACCTGAACCCTAATGACCCTAACCCTAACTCTAACCCTAACCCTAATGCTACCCCAAACCTAATACCATAACCATAACACCTCACCCTAAACCTAATGCGAAACCTAATCCTAAAATTAAACCGCAACTCTAAACCTAAACCCTAACCCTAAAAATTAATGCTACCCCTAACCCAAACTGAAATCCTAACCCATAAGCGTAAACCCAATGTAACCCCTAACCATAACACTAAGCCCTAACCCTAACGCTATCACAAACCTAATACCATAACCGTGAGACCTCACCCTAACCCTAATGGGAAACCTAACCCTAAAACTAAACTGCAACCCTAACCCTAAACCTAATCCTAATACTTAATGCTAACCCTAACCCAAACTGAAATCCTAACCCATAAGCATAAACCCAACCATAACCCTAACCCTAACCCTAATCCTAACCCCAAACCCTAATCCGTATCCCAAACTCTAACCCTAACCCTGAAGCCCAGCCCTAACTCTAACCTTAACCCTAACCCTAACCCTAATGATAAGCCCTAACCCTAATGCTAACCCTAACCCCAAACCCTAACCCGTATTCCAAACTCTAACCCTAAACCTGAACCCCAGCCCTAACTCTAACCTTAACCCTAACCCTAACCCTAATAAGCCCTAACCCTAATGCTAACCCTAACCCCAAACCCTAACCCGTATCCCAAACTCTAAGCCTAACCCTGAACCCCAGCCCTAACTCTAACCTTAAACCTAACACTAACCTTTACCCTAACCCTAACCTTAAAACTAAACCCTAACCCTAAACCCTAACCCAAACGCTAACCCTAACCCTAACCCTAACCATAACCCTAAGCCCTAACCCTAACCCTAACCCTAAAATGAATCCCTAACGTGATCCCTAACCCTAAACCCAAACCATAATCCTAACCCCAACCCTCTCCCTAACCCTAACGATAACCCTAAGCCTAACCCTAAACCTAACCCTAACCTTAACCCTAACCCCAACCCCTAACCATAACCCTAATGATAAGCCCTAACCCTAATTCTAACCCTAACCCTAACCCATATCCCGAACTCTAACCCTAACCCTGAACCCCAGCCCGAACCCCAGCCCTAACTCTAACCCTAAACCCTAACCCAAACCCTAACCCTAACCCTAAAACTAACCCTAACCCTAACCGTAACCCTAAGCCCTAACCCTAACCCTAACCCTAACCGTAAAATGAAACCCTAACCCGATCCCTAACCCTAAACCCAAACCATAATCCTAACCCCAACCCTATCCCTAACCCTAACGATAACCCTAAGCCTAACCCTAAACCTAACCCTAACCCTAACCTTAAACCTAACCCGCCCCTAACCATAACCCTAATGATAAGCCCTAACCCTAATGTTAACCCTAACCCTAAACCTAACCCTCACCGTAACACTGAGCCCTAACCCTAACCCTAACCCTAAACTTAATCACAAACACTATAACTGATGTAAATGAGCAATATCAGGGCAGCAAGTCAGGTTCTTTAAATCCTTGCTTTCTCTCTTCCCTTCTCTCTTCTTGCTTTCTCTCTTCCGTTCGAGGAGATTTCCGTTCGAGGAAGCTTTAGCTAGTTTTATTATATTGTCTGTCTTAGGAGGAACAGCCACTTCTACTTTCCGCTTTGTCTTGTCAATTTTTGCTTTTGGCTTATCCTTCTCTTTTTTCTCCTTTTCAGACATCGGCTTGAAAACAATAGAATCTCCTTCCATAGGCTCATCTCTCACAGGGGTGGCATCATCTCTGCTTGGGACCATGAACAGGGAGTCCATTTTAACGTCTTCTGCTGAAACTGGCTCTCTTGGTTTTCTCGCACCTGCTAACAACTCAGTATTGGGAAATCCTTCATCCTCATCCCTTTTTCTTCTCTTTTTATGCTTATTTCCTTGGCCATCTCCCAGTGGATTTTTCACCTCCTTCTCTTTTGATTTTGTAGCATCCTTGATGCCATGGCTCTCTCTTTCAGAAGGTTTTTCAGGGTAATTTCCAGCTATATTGTGATTTTGGTGGCTCTGCCAAGCAGGATAATCCTCCCTACGTCCCCGAGCATATGGTGAATTCTCTTGTCTGGTCCCAGGTGGACCAAACCTACCTGGAGAAAAGTTCTCTCTGTTTACTGGAGGGTGAGGTTGAGCGCCAACAGCATAGCCCTTGTAAAACTTTCCATGCCATTCTCTGTAGTTCCTTTCCCATTCCCTGTACCTTGCCTTTTCAAATGGATCTCTAAAGTCAAGAGATCTGCCATAGTAAGCTTTCAGATCATATGGTGGAACTTCTCTGTATCTGTTAAAATACTCCCTTCCTCCTTCCCCTTGAGGTATAGCCTGTTTAGTGGGAGACTGGCCTCTAAATACTGGAGACCTTGACCGTGAATGGCATCTTCTGTATGGGGGTGACCTTGACCTTGAACGCTGATAACCGTGTGACCTTGACCTAGAACGATAGTTACGCCTCTTCCCTTTGCCTCTTCTTGGATACGGCAGCAATCGCGAGTAGGAACGAGAATGGGAAGGACTAAATGAGCGAGAGTAGGAGCGAGTGCGGGAAGAACCTGATCTTGATGTGGAGCAGGTAGACGAACTTGTAGAGTAAGGTGAAGCACTATAAGGAGACTTGGACCTGGAAAAAACCACAACACACAGAAAAAGAAATGAAGTTAATTCAAAACAGTCATTCTCCCCAATTTTTTTCCTCCCAAATTTGGTTTGGGTTTTTTCTCCTCTCCATACGCTTATGTCAAAGCTGCTTTCAGCTGCTGACATAATGCTACTGCAAATTGAGGAATTTGATAACATTTTTCAATTCCATTTGTCTTGTTTTAGTTATGCATGCTTACTATCTGCAACGAAAAATTCTATTGGAAAAAACACTGTCATTTTTCCTTATGTCAGATGCACTTTAGTGTAACTGCAGTCCGATATGCTGTTGAAATACAAACGTGAAAAACAAGGCAACTTCATTGAGCCAAATACTTCCTCCTCTTTAAGTCTCCGTTGTTCTCTGTAAAACTCCTCCCTAGATAAGGGAGGCCAATGGCATCCTGCCAACTTAAGCATTTTTCTCCCTGCTTTCTGTTCATTAGAGACTACGCTCATTTCCTGATCCTCATACTTGCCTTCCACATCCTCACCCCCAACAGTTCATTCAGTCTTCTCTCCTTATACTCGGCTTTGCACCTGTGGATGGAGGCTGCCCACACTTGAAAGAGACTCCCATCTCCCGTGGGCCAAGTGCCCACTGCTCCTCTGCCACTCCTTGATACACTTAATACATCACACTTCTGATCTTCCAAGTACTGCACAGATATTAACTAATCTTCTCTGGAACTTCTTTTAACTTCTTCCACATACGCTTCCTATGTTGTTGCCTCATCATGAGGTATTTGGCCTGGTCCTGTCCCTGAATTGTTGTTTTCTTGCTGACTGAATTGGAGGTATCAGACAACCTGTGGGATGGATCCTGGTTTTTCTTTTGATTTACCTTTAAGATTTTATAAACACAATGCACTCTTACAATCTGTCTATAACAAACATATAGCGAAAGGAAGGACTAGCTTGACGCTGCAGTAATAGGTAAAACAGACTCCTCTATCTCCAACTGAGAGAAAGCGTCTTGGCTATGTGAGATGACTAAATTGAAGAAATTCAAAATTGTCATAAAAGAACAGTGTTGACTTTTCCAACCATTTGCTCATGCAGTATCAACTAAGTTGTTAAAAAAAGAATGTTGGAGGCTGATTCCTATTGGGAAATCAATTTCTTCAGCCCTATTCAGCCAGTAATGGAAAAGGTGGCTTTCCATCTGATCCTTTAATTATCTTTAATTTTTATAGGCAATTATGGTTTCCTCAAAAAGCGTTCATTTCTCAGAGTCCTGTTTTCAGTCATGTACCGGAGTTTTATTTTAAATAACCTTAGTGGAAGCACAGATGCCCTTTGTAAAAGCCAATTCAAATGAAGCCATTTAAAAATTAATTACCACTTGGATTCTCCACAACTATCTGTGCATACTTGCTTCATTATAAATCAGCTGTTGTATAAGTTATGCGTTATACAGCCTCTTTTAACAGGTGACAAGGAGTCATCTATTGAATTTCTGTAGAATACTTACACTTCCCAGCCTGGTCTGCCACCTGCTGAGCGAACTGGACTGGCTCTCCTTGGATGACCTTTTGGAGTGGGGAGAGGAAAAAGAAAGAAATCCCATTCAGTTCCTCTGAAGGTAATTTTTTTAAGGAAATTCTGAAGTTACAGTTACTTACCAGTGTCGTGGTTTAACCTGGCAGGCAGCCAAATACCATGCAGCCGCTCACTCACTCCCCCCGCCCCCCCAGTGGGACGGGGAGAGAATCGGAAGGGTAAGAGTGAGAAACACTCGTGGGTTGAGATAAAGACAGTTTAATAGAACAGAAAAGGGAGAATAATGATAATAAATAATGATAGAATATACAAAATGAGTGATGCACAATGCAATTGCTCACCACCCGCGCTGACCGATAACCAAGTAGCGATCGGTACTTCCTGGATCACGCCTACCGTTCATATACTGAGCATGACGTCACATGGCATGGAATACCCCATTGGCCAGCTGGGCTGGCTGTCCTGATTATGTTCCCTCCCATCTTGTGTACCTAGCTCAGTCAGTAGGCACGGGAACTGTCCTTGGACTAGGAGGGCACTTAGCAACAACTGAAAACATCAGTGTGTTATCACCATTCTCCTCATACTAAATCCAAAACACAGCACTAGGAAGAAATTTAACCCTATCCCTGCCGAAACTAGGACACCAGTTGTGGGTATTGCTTGTCCTTGGGGGCCCAGAAGACTTGGTAATGCTGGTTGTCTTTGTACGGGAACCTGATAGACATCTCAAAAAACCATTAGTAGGCTTGAGTTCTCTCTCCCGTGGAGAAGAATGTGGATTAAATGCCTAACTATCCGTTTGTTGCAGACCACAGTAAGTCACCAGAGTTGGCTATATCATTTTCTATGAGAGAAATGAATCCCACCTCTCCTTTGCCAGAGGGTAAATGTAAATTGCAGGCTCAGGGTAAAGTTCGTCTCCGAGTAACTACATTTTATAAATGGAAGAAGTCTATTTCCTACAAAACGAGATCCATGACAGAAACACAGAAGTGCTACCAAGTGCATTTTAAAACAGCCACTCCTGTCAGCACACAGCAGTATTTTCTTAGTTTATAGCAAGAGGAAAACTTCAGTCTGTTTCACACATGGGATTTGATAAAAGTCAGAGGGGGCGGAAATCTCAGTCCAACAGCTACTTGTTAAATTTTGCAAGAAGCCTTTGAAACATAAACCAAAAGCAAAACGAGCTTTCAGAGAGAACGACTCCACTGCAAACACTACTGAAATGTTTTGCAGAAATACAGATTCTTAGCATACCACACGTTTGACCAACTTCCAGGGGCACGAACAGCAGGACCACCCTATTTTAATATTCAAAAGTATCCCAGATTCTATGGTTAAGCACAATGACAGTGCTTCCTGCCCCGTAATTACAGATGCTGGCCAACTTGGTTGCATAGCCACTCAGACATGCACGCATGGTTTCTCTCGCTCACTTTTTGGCCAGTCCAATTAATTCCATACTTACGCATTAATAGTTGGTATTGCGTATTTTCCAGTGTTTGTCAGCATAGCACCCTTTGTATTGGGGTCTTTCACCTCCATCATGAAACTCCTTGGAATTCCTGTGCTCTTTAATTCTGGGAACAGGCTCAACATTTTTGTCCTGTTAAGAAAAGAAATGCAGACATATCTCCTTTTAAGACCCACACTTAAAATGACATTTCAATGATTATTTTAAGCAGCAAAAGCCTTTAATCCTCTCCTTTTACCCAGCATAAGGGTTGCTCGACTAAAATACTTATTTTCCTAAATGAATATAGCCAGGATGTTCCAAAGGCTTGAGCAGTGTTTTGAACTCATTCCATTCTTTGGCTTAAGTTCAGGTTCTTTAAGGGTGAAATATCCCTTAGCTCACCATCCACTCAGAAAAGAGATACAAACCCGCTCCTCCTCCAAAGCGCAATTCAGAGCACAAATATTCAATAGATGGGGTCAACAGAAACATCTTGGTTTTACATGAAATACTAAAAACTGTGAACTGTCATTAAACAGAGTTAAAACCAGAAACATTTCCAGTAATATTGAAATATATAAAAATATGCATGAAAGTTCACAGAGCAAGATCTGTGGACATACTTAATGTCTATGACCTAGAAAAAAGAAAAGTTTACATTTATAATGCCAGGTTTCCCTTGGATTTTGAAGGGCTTTGCAACATTGCCCTATGAACCTCTGTCTTTCACCCCAAGAGAAACAATTCTTAATATGAGTATTCATGGATTTGTTACGTAACTGCCAAGGTAAAAAACTGAAAAGCTAAGGAACACCAGAAGTCCCCCACAGTCTTACCCCATTTGTTGGGCAGTTCTTTATACAGTCGCCAGGTTTTCCGCAACGAAAGCAAGCAGATGATGGTGGAGGTGGACCCCAGGGTTTCTTCATGTAACTAAAAGGGTTTGGGGCAAAGAAGAAAAAGGTATGCACATGTCTCTCTCGTTAAAACAAACTTCTCTACAATTTTTCCATAATCTTCAAAGAACAGATTTGACATTATCAACACTTACTTGATTGGATCATATTCCTGGCAAGACTGTAGCATCATAGCTTTTATTTTATCTTCTTCGGAAGCATTGGCTTCAGCCAGATTGGCACTCTGTTTAACAGGTAATTATTTGACACATACATTAGAAACACATTTAAGCCCACACTGCCAAAGAGAACACCACTCACCCAACCCTGTAAAGAGCAGCACAACGCCAGCTGAGGTTGCATGAAAACAGCTGCTCATATGAAACAGAGTTGTCCAAAAGATGTTCTGGGGAGTCCTTACATCATCACAGGCTGTTTATGTGCCTGTTAACCTACTTGAAAAGAGCATTCCTGGGCACTCAAAACCTTAGGCTCTTCATGTTGCCCCCCACTAACTTCTTCATAGGAAGCAAGTTAACTACAATAAGCAAAACCTGCAGTTTTTTTCCAGTTGACCGTGTCCTTTTAACATACAAATTGTAATATAAATGTTATGCAGAACTGGATCTTCAAATTATTGAAGCCAGCTGATTTTTTTAAAGTAGTATTTGTTCAAATGTTTTTATTACACACTAGTACAGATACAAGCAGGGTCTAAGGGAGTGACTGTAAATGATTTGGACCCTCAAGCACCTATCATTCAGATCAACCACTCATGGTTTTGGTTTTAGATGCATTCATTCACAAAAGCAACCAACTTGTTTCAGCATTTTGTTAAAGGGCTGTTTCATATACACAGCTTTTTCTCAACTGTAACATAATCCAGATCGACATCTATGAAGTCATTTCCATTAACATTTGCAGAAGACTTTACAGATACTTGACTAATTTGTTTGAACCCAAGCGGTTTACAAAACACATCCAAAACCCACAAGACATTACTAGGAATAGACCAAAATTCAAGATGGCATTTAATGCATAATAAAACAGAAAACTTTTTACAACACATTGCCTCCATGCTAAGCCAGTCTGCACTGAGGAGGTTAGAGTAAGGAACCGTTTGGAGCTGCTTTATCTTATGTTCCTCTATTTTTCTGAAATACTTACATTTTCTCAAAAGCTTAAATGTGTACACCACTTGGACAGTTTTTCACATTTTAGAGTAAAACTTCACCTGAGTTTACAGAACCAAGGACATGTTTAGGGACAGCGCTAACAGAGACCAATTTCTCCTGGTGGCTACCTTCCAAACTATTTTTTTTTTCTTACCAAATGTCCACAATTTAATTTCTGCAGTGAGAGAGGGAAGAAGTTGCCAGTGGGAAGAGATTTTTCTTTCTGGGAAAGGAACTCCAGCCTTTATTTTCAGAAGAAAGAACTAGCTCCTCTGCATTAGGCCCTGCCTTCTCTAATCTTTGTAACTTTAAAGACTAGTAATTTAATTGGCTAGCACTACGCCTTTTCACAAAGTGCAATCCCTAGTGCTTTCCCAGACAAAGTTACATGTTGTTGAGCAAAAAATGCAAGCAGTTCCATAGCAAAACATGGCATTACAACAGTTTCAGAAGGTCACGTTTGCTAATATGCCACCCATACGCATCAGTATTTTCCTGTAAACAATTAGGTGCATTTACACAATTTACACAGTCTGCGATCAAACAAATTAGATTGTGTTGTCCACTGTATATATACTACAGTGTATGAAATTGTGCAGCATTCAAAGCATGGATCTATAACTGTAGTGCCTAGAAATTCAAAAATAGCCATGCAGTTGTCCGTGTTCCAGAAACGCTTCTATTTTGGCTCTTGCAAACCCCCCTGAAATGTCCGTCACTTACAGCCAATTAAATTCTTCTGTGAAAATTGTGTTAGTTTCCAATGCAAAATGAACGAAAAGTATGAGAAACGGTAAACAGCTTCTGAAGTGCTTCTTCTTTGTGTCTTGAAGATGAGTAATACTGCAACATTACGTTGCGGCTGATAAGGTCCTCCCCCTTCTATCTTCCCAAACTGGCAACTACTCTTTACCAGGATAGTATCAAAATATACACACATTTTAAAGTTAAAAGAAATACTTTAAATTATTAAAAATTAAATTAAAGGTTTGTTCACATGACAACAGTTCTCCAGCTATAGATCACAGTATAAGATTTAAAAATACAAAGCAAACACTTTTTTTTAGGAATATATATGTACCTTAGTCAGCTGGGCCAGAGAAATAGATGCAGAAGAGTCATCAATCTGTTCACAAAAAATTAAACTCACATTCAAGTTCTACAATCAAAAACAGAGCAATAGTTAACCTCTACTGTAGTCTGACAGTCTGCACTATATCCTCCGAGTGTCACTGAAAGAGCCATTTCCAACCTAGTGTAGTTGGTATTTGTTCAAAACAAAGTCCAAACCTGTGACAGCTTAAGAGTGCCTATGTGGTTAAGGAGAAGAAGCTAAACTAACCAAACCTGCTGGAGATCAACTTATTGCTCCAGAATATCTCAGAGAGGGACCCTTGTCAAATGCTCACAGCTGCTTAAAAGTCGAAGGGGTAAGGAAGCTATCAATTTTCAGCTAAAAAGGATTTTTAAAAAATATTTATTTGAAAAGGAAGCATCACTACAGGAAACTTCTTTTCAGTGTGGTTTGTAAACTAATCAGCCAAGTATTTCCTTGTGTTACTTATTTCTGTTTTAGCAGCAGAACGACAGTGTCTTCAAACCTGAAGAAAAACGCTGCCCCTTTTCCAAATGTAAATTCAAAGTGGCAGTATCCTAAAGAAAAGCTTAGCCTTTGGGAAATTAAAGCAGCATCCAGCCCTGAAGTCACCCAGATCCAAAAACGTACTGCAGGCGGAGGTTAAGAAAAATGACAGGGATTTTACCCTTTACAAATGCACCAGGCTCTAACCTTGTGCCAAAATTTGTACACTGGGTTTTACGTATTTTCATTTGCAGACAAACTATTAAACTAAACTGCTTCATCTGATAAAGCGGAAAGGTCAAATGTAGAACTTTAGAATACCACTTTGTGTAGCAACGATATTTAAATTCACAGCAATCTATTAAAGACAGTTATGCACTCAGTTATGCACTCAAACAATATCGCTTCAATTATACAGTTTCAGGAACAAATACCCAAGTCTTTAAGGACATGAAAAGGAAGCATTTAGCTGCACAGAACTGTCCTCAAAACGTGTGGGACATGTTGGTTTTGGTATTTGTTTGAACCCCCAAGTCAAAAGTAAGAAACAGTACCAAGTTTAACAATAATGGTTTCTCAGTGGTTTTTGATAACATTTTCAAAGACCATGTTCAGTTGTGCAAACCTTGAACCTACGTGATCTAAAAACGATTGTACATTATCTGTACAACACAAAGTCGTTCAGGAAATAGTCTAGCATATCCAGTATGAAATACAATGCATTACTAGGCACAAACACCAATATTCATATTAGATAGAACTGTGCAAATGATGGCAGTACTCCGTTTCTACTATGCTGAATCAAATACATTGTATTTACAACATATACTATGTTTTACTGGAAAAGCTATTAAGTTAATGTTTGGAAAATTAATCCAAGGCTACCTTAAGTGCAGCGTGCAGCAAAAGTGTGAGATTGTGTTTTTACATACTGCTTTTGATGTTCCACTTACTGGCTCAGTTTGACTTCTAGAAGAAGAAATAAAGGTGATCAGAACTTCAAATACAGCACTTGTACCAAAAACATAAAGCACTGAAAACAGATTATAAAACCTGAACATCAAAACTTTATGTTCTGATAGTCTAGTGAATGTGGAAATTTATTCATATACATAAACCGTTCTCTCTTGGTACATTCAGTGCAACTAAAAAAACCCCCCAGAATCCCATTTCTACTTTGTCACAAATTACTCTAAGGCTTACAGATATAGAACACGACCGTGCAAGGGGAAGTCCTCAGATAGTTTGTCTCTGCTACATAAGTATCAAAACCAGGAAGTCTGTACTACAGTTTTGTGTTCATAAATAATCAACCATCAAAATACGAAGGTAACTTTAGCCAATCTGTGTATCGCTAGTATTACAAATAGGTACCAGATGGAGTCCTTTAGTTTCTAAGAAAGAACAGTGATAGTCTAGACACTTCCAAGTGCACCTTTACTTAAGTGAAAAAAATCAGTCATCTGACAAATAACAACAATGTCAGCAGCATCGTCTTTAGAACAGTGTTTCTCTGTGGAAGCCCAAGCACTGTGTTCAGATATCTTAGCCATGAAAGTGCCAAAACACTAAATGTGTTACATATGCTATATGGACTAAAAACAGTAGTAGAAATGTCACCTGAAAGCAGGTCCTAGGCCTTTGTGCGATTTAGGAGACCTGTGACAAAAAAAAAAGGTCTTGGTTGCCAGAATTTGCTTCAAGATAATCTTGAAAATGCTACGATATTTTAGGAAATATTTATTAAATTTGAAAACTTGCTGAGATTCCACATACTCATTGATCTGTATCTGCACGCTACTCATCATGAATCAGCCATGCAACCATTGATAACGTTAACAAACAATTCACACATCATCCAAAGTGTCCCATGAGCAGAGGCAATTCAAAGGCTGCTGTGCAACTGGTGTACAAATAGAAAGGCGCACGCTCCCTGCCACTGCTAGAACACCACCAGGCTCGCAACGACAGCCACGTACCTCCTGAAGTTGAGGAAGGACAAGGACATCCTTTAGATTACCACAGCATGGATTCTTCATACATTTACCTTCAAGAGCGTACTAAAAGGAGAGTAACGCATTTTTGAAGGCCTCTCCACCATTACAGCATACATTCATCATTCCCAAACATCCACCACTCTACCAGTTGTTTCTGCAATGTTCACAGCTGAAAGACTAGAAAGCTAATCTGCCTGGTTAATTTTCAGCGCTAGAACAGCGGTGCCGTTCCTTCCTTATCCCCTTATACATACAGGTATGTATCTGACCTTTGATGCTAGCCGCATCTATCCTCTCATTTTAGGGCAGCATTACAATACCAGGAGAGGGTGCCCGAAACAGAGGATGCACTGACAAGACAGCACTAAGCAGACGTGTTTAAATTAACCCCCAAAACAAGGCCATGTTTATAAGCACAGTGCTGCGGTGTCCAGAATTACTAGAGGGTGCCTGAAAACACTGCAACAACTACTGCAGGAATACGCCCAAAGTTGAGATGCAGAGCCACATAAATTCAGGGTTTTTTGCTTGCAGATGCCTCGTGGGTACCGGGAGGCTGCTGTACTCTTTGTTCGAGACACAGTGTAACTCATCCGTCTACTTGATTTATTGAGAACCAACATTAGAAAGACATGGCAAAACCACAAGCTAATAATATCTACTAATTGTGGTGGAGAGACCTATCTTTAAGGCGGCTGGAAAACATGACCGTTCAAACAATGCTAATGTAGCTGATATAGAACTGGACTGTATGAATACATAAATGACAGCAGTAATCCTCTAGTCAGCATTGCATTGGAATAGCTGTAATTTTAATCAATACACCTGATTCTCTGTCCTCCGTAAATCTTAGGAATACAGAACCAAAACCCGGAGCACAGATACCAGCTTAGGGTAAAAACAGACGTAGCAAGATAACTAGTAACATTTGGTAATGTGCTAAACTGCTTACTGAGTTTCAAGTTTGGAAAGGATTAACTATTCCTTCATCGTACTTGCACAAAAGGCAATACACTTTAGGATACTGTTCTTTTTCTCTTGCCTGAAACGGACATTGTCTTGAGGAAACGCATAGGAATCGCTTACGAATGGAACTTCTTGTTTGCATCGTTCGCCAACTGGTAAACCTTGGTCTTTCCTCTATAGCTAGTATGCAAAAAACCCAGATTTGGGGCGTAAGAATACCTGCCATATCCCCCCCAAATACCAGAAATAGTCAAACACTGAGAATCAGGCTCTTCTGAGACGGGAACAAAGTATGCGTTTACGCTACAATGCGTATCTGTCTTTACTATAAAAGCCATAAAAGCAAACACATATAATAAGGAATCTCTGCACGTCGAGGAAACAGGATCTACAACTTGGGTCTCAGAACAATCAACCCCAAGAACAAACCCAATAGAATAATCTTAAAAGTCACCATGGTTGGAGTTCGAACCCCATGTCCCAGCAGGCCTAAAAATGTAAGTCCACTTTCGGACAGACACATTAAAATCTACCCCATGCCAACAAAAATTAACAGCAGCTTTAACAAGAAAGAACGCCTCTGTAAACTAATATCCATAAAAAAAGTTAACACACTGAAACCCCTAACAAAGAATACAATGCTTTATGGATACTTACATAACATCGGTTTTGCCGGTAGCTTTAACTCCTCCGACAGGGATTCTTCTAACAATTACCGATGAGTTCTTAGGAATCAGGGCATTCTCATCTGTGTATTCTGAAAACAACATAAATACAGAGAAAAACATCAGTCAATTCGTAAGAATGCATGCTCATATGTAATTACGTAGCACTTCGCAGAATCCCTTTACAGATACAAAAGCAAAATTTTATATGTAACATCACGCTTTCATCGTCTCAACACACTAACAGTATATTTCAAGAAATCTTGGGGTTTGAGAATCAAACACAAGCAGCAAAATCTTTTTCCTTTTTTAAAACAGTTTGAATGCCAACAGCAAAATGGACTCAAAGGTCACTAAAGGAGAGTCTGCTAATGCACGAGGTTCTTTCCTGACCTAGCTTAAAGTTGCTTTTGCTTCCGTTAGGCTACAAAACCCATAGATCTTTGGAGAAAAACAAACCACAGCAAAGTCTCACCTGCCTAAACCAGATTCTAAAGTCTGACTAGCTTGCCCTGCAACCAAACAGGCACTTAGCTAAAGCACGAGAACTCTGCGCCATTGCTTTCATAGCTGTTAACTAAAAACCAGTCACCTGTGCTGCCAGTGCTCAAGCCTGACAGAACACAGAAGAGAGCCTGCCGCCTCTGCCTGTTTCTTGGAGCTTAATCCATCAACAACCACACTTCTCAGCTGCTCAGGGCTTTACGTTTAAATGGAAACAGAACTGGCAGTGCTAGAATTTGGATCACAGACATTTTGGGGTTTTTTTGAGCTTGCTTTCACAAGTAGGGCAGAATTGGCTCAAACTCAAGTGGTATCTCCCCTCTTAAGCTAATCATCTAGTTTGAATTAACCAAAGGGACGTGAATTCGTTCGATCGATTCCCTTTTTGCAGAGCAGAGAGGCCCAAACGAAATTACTTAGGAAGACAGCCTTGAAAAGCCTTTCAGGAACAGCGTGTGCCTGAAGCTCTCCATGCTTTGCCTTGGCTTGCACCCTGTTAGTCTTCTGAAGAGGAGGAAAGCCTTCTGACCTTTTACATAAGGCCCAAACAAAAAAAACCAACTACCTGAGACACTTGGACTGAGTAAGCTTAAAATGCAAAGATCTCTCTCTGTTTTAAAGCACTATCAGCAGGCATCCCCTGTATGGGATGGCGCCGTATGTCACACATCAACCACGTACTCTTCTACGCCTAGCTCCATGTCTACAACACAGATCTGAAGGTAGTTGTCAGAATAGCAACTACAAAAGAACAGCTCTGTGAGGCCCCCAACACAAGTCACAGCTACCGATGGTGGCCGAATCGCATTATGGCTTCCCACCCCACTTAATGCCCAGCGCCGCTTGCCCTCCCGGTCCTGCCGCATGCTGGCGGCATGGGCCCCAGCCTGACTCACGCTACGTGGGGATGACCCACAAAGAGCAGAGCGCGGCTCCCACAGGCCACGGCCGACGCAGGGTGGTCTGCGATGCCGCCAGCCGGGCGGTGCCCGAGGCCCCGCGCCCGCCGCCCCCGCGCACCTTCTTTGGTCTGGGCGTTGGTGATCTGCAGGTCGCAGCTGGCCGCCTTCAGCTCCTCGCGGCCCATGATCTGGTGCTTGAGGTCACACCGGGAGATGTGGAGGCCGTTGAAGGTGACCATGTCATGGTTCAGCTTGGAGGCGAACTTGTAGTGGACGCACGACGTGGTTGGGGCCAGGAGGTGCCTGCTCCGTGATGGCGTCTACCGCGGCAGACAGCGTCGCGGCCGCTGTGCCAGGTGAGGGCCCGCGGCGGTTCCTCCTCCACCGAGGAGGCCAGGGCAAGCAGCGCGGGCTGAGCTCGAGCGGGCCGGCGGCGCTCAGAGGCTGCGGCGCTCCGCCATGGCCTTCCTGGCCGACAACCGCACGGGCCGCTGCGAGCGTGTCACTGTGCACACGCAACGGCACACTGCACCCAGCCCCCGCGCCTCACGTGACCCAGCGCATTATGACAAAAGGCCCGCGTCACGTGGGCGTGGCGGCCCCGCGCTCTTCATCCTAACACCAAGCGCCCCCGAGGGGAGGGGGGGCCCGTCAGCCCCGGGCCTGTCACCACCCCAGGCCGCTGGTCTCCCTGCTGTCCCCTGGCCTGTCACCACCCGGTGTCCTGCCACCCCCCAGGCCTGTCACTGCCTGGTGTCCCTCCTGTCACCCCCCAGGCCTGTCCCTGCCCAGTGTCCCTCCTGTCACCCCCCTAGGCTGTCACCACCTGATGTCCCTCCTGTCACCCCCCAGGCCTGTCACTGCCCGGTGTCCCTCCTGTCACCCCCCGGGCCCATCACCGCCTGGTGTCCTGTCACCCCCCAGGCTGTCACCACCTGGTGTCCCTCCTGTCACCCCCCAGGCGGTCACCACCTGGTGTCCCCTCCTGTCAGCAGCCAGCCAGGGCAAGACAGCCTGGGGCAGATGCAGCGGGCTTGGCCGTGTGGCGCTCGGCTGCCCGCGGTGCAGGGCCGGCAAAGGGAGGGGACATCTCAGGGTGCTTGAGTGTATCTTGTGGCATTCATGGAAAGTTCAGTCAAAGAAGCCAATGACCATTTATGTTTATGGCCACAGACCAGTCCCCTGCCCCCATTTTTTAACTCCTCCCTCTCTGCCTTTAGCCCATCACTATTTTTTGCTTTCTCTTTCTCTGTCTCTCTCCCTGTCTGTAGTTTCTAATTCCTCCCTGTCTGTCCTATAGCCTGCTGCTATTTTTTCCTTTCTCTCCATCTCTTTCTCCTGCTCCCTCTCCTTCTCTTTTTTCTATCGCCGTGTCCTGCTTCCTGGCCTTATCTTAATGTTAGGGTTAGGGGCTAGGGTTAGGGTTAGGCTTAGGGTATCGTTAGGGTTAGGGTTAGGGTCGGGGTTAGGATTATGGTTCGGGTTTAGGCTTAGGGATAGGCTTAGGGTTTCGTTTTAGGGTTAGGCTTAGGGCTTAGAAGTAAAACTGTCCCAAGCACTTACGCCTCCATCAAGGACCACATGCCCTGAGGCTTGTGATGACTGTTGGATGGCTTTCCGTCCCCCCGATGGAAACACCTCTCAGTTCTCTGTGCTCACACCAGGGAAGGAAAGGCAATACACCCCCATATCTAAAGGCATGGCACTCCAAGCAAAGGTAACGTTTCGTTTCTTTAGATGAACTGCCTGGCCAGTTACAACACCTGCTTATACTGACTTCATCCACCCTTACCCGCAAAACATTGTGACAGGCTGAGTCAGCGTGGAGAGTCAGGTGAACTTTGACGCACACACTGCTACCATAGGACTGGATTTTTAACCTATTTACATTTATCCGTCGCTTTGAAGCTGCCCAAGGGTCAGCATGCCCTTGCTACTGGAGGTTCTTGCTCTGTGCAGGCACTAAGGAAGACATTTCTGGTGACAGATTATTTCTAACGGGTAAAGCACAGCAGAACACACTGTTCATGAGCTGCTGAGAATCGTCCCCCAGGCATAGCAGGAACAACGGCAAAGCTTGTATATTTAAGATGCATTTGAGTTACCTTACCATTAAAATACACCACCACCAGACAGTGCTCTAGGCGGAAGGCTGACATCAGTGTACAAGGACAGTCCCTTCTGGACATCTCGCTCCTGGGTAGAAATCCTAGAGACTTCCTTTAAGGACAGAAATCCAAAGAGCTACAATAAGCCTTTTAAATTCAGCACAGCAAACAAAAAGCAAACAAACAAAAAATGACAGGAAACCCCTGAGGCACTGATGAGGAACACAAGGTCTCCCCTTGAGTCCACTACCCCTCACAAGACTTACTCAAAATTACTCAGTTGCTTACTCAAAAGCAATAACCAACAAGCCATGTACCCTTGGGGAAGCCCTTGTCCTTCTGTGCCGCTGGTGGCATCCCACCATTACTCTGGGAGTCCACACAAATTCAGAAGTACACTTAGTCCTGCGGCAGTCATTACCTATGGACCCGAACTCCTCCCACACCCCAGAAGTGGCTGTCGGTCGTCTGGCAGTCATTCTCCACAAACTGCAAGCCCTCCATACCTAACCACCTCCCTAGTGACTCAGTGGAAATGAGCTGGACCACAACAGAAGTGACACTGCCCGGCCCGGTCACACAGATTAGACCACAAACGGTGGTTACAAGACAGAAAATGCAACACAAACCACAAGGACAGCAAAAAAACAAGCAGAAGACACATCACACAAAAACCAAAGACCCCTATCCAAACCCTAAAAACGCAAGCAAGCTACAAAAGGACTTTCCAAAAAAAAGACCACCCAGAACACAACATAAGGCAAAACCAACCTAACCCCAGGAACCCAGCGCTTGCAAACCCAGATCCTGACCATAACAATAACATGCTTTAATCCTAAGTCGCGTAAACTCCCATAACCCTCAAACCCCATAACCCTAGCAGGCTGGAACCCTAGCGCCCCATATCCCTAGCACATTGTAGCCCCAAGATATCAAAACATTGAACACAAACTCCCTGGAGGTCTCTCTCTTCAGGTGGCCCCAGATCTCAGACACCACAACTCTGAAGTGGGGGTGCCCACCGTGCCCAAGTGGAAGATCCACCAGGACAGCACCAGCATCCATCTTCACATCATCCGTCACGCCCTGAAAAAGTGCCCAGGCTGGACACTCCTGGGGAGAAAGGCGGAGGCACTCGGAGACTTTGAACCGGCCAGCCATGGCCACAGGGCTTCAGCTCATCATGTCTGTGTCAGAGCCACCAGGCAGGTGACCCCGTCCCCCCTGCGAAGACCCCTTGGGGTAGCCGTACCCAGCACCAGCTGGCTGGATACGGCCTTTGCTCTATGGGGAGGTGCTCCCTGGGAGCAGGGTCTCTCACGGGGGAACTCACAGCTCACCTGGGCTGCTCTGCGGCCACCGGACGCCTTTGCTGTCAGGGGGCTCTCAGCACCTCTCTGCCAACGGCTGTCACCTCCCTGCGGGACGCTCTCCAGCGCACGGTCCGTCTCCACTGGGTCTCCCTGGGGACAAAGATCGGAAGGGAGGGATGGGGTTTGCTCTGTCCCCGTTCCCAGGGTGCTTCAGGAGAGACCTGCCACCCCCAAATGAGCTGTCTGACGTGGACACCACAGACGAGCTGCAGACGTGGGTCAGCACGGTGGCGGGGAGTGGGCAAGATGTCCTGCGGAGCCCCCGGCGCTGGCGGAAAGCAGAGCTGGAGACAACGGGGAGAAGCCCCAGGCAGCCGGCAGCTGGCGGTGGGGCCTGGCAGGGAGCAGCGCCCGCAGAAATGCCCGGCTCCTGGAGCCTCGGCCCCAGGGCTGCAGCCTCGGCACCTCCTGGGGCTTCGCTGGGAAAAACCAGGCAGGGGTGACCCTGACAGCCCGCACACGTACCTGGCCCCGGGATCTGGCAGCCTGTCCCTGTGCCCATCGCTGCCACGGGATCCAGGAAGCAGCGCCCCAGCCCTGGCGTGGCCCTGAGCCGCCTCTCAGGCCAGGCAGCAGGAAGCCGCGCCCCATGGCATGCTGGGAGCTGTAGGCCCAGGGCACGGGCTGCCGTGCGGCCATGTTGGTTCCCGGGGCATGCCGGGAGCTGTAGGCCTGGGGCACGGGGCTGCTGGGCAGCCATGTTGGTCTTGGGAGGTGCGGGCTCTGCTCCAGCTGCGGCCCAGCTGAGGTGAGGACAGGCACGCAGGTGGAGCTACCGAAGAGGAAGGGAGGAAAGGACAGACGGACAGAGAAAGAAGTGCTTGAACTGTAACATTTGCCTGGCAGTGCAGAGAGCGGGAGCTGCGGTGAGTCCCAGCCCCTCGGGGCCATGTCACCCCTCTTCTGCATCGCAGTCCCTCCCAGCCCCCCCCTCCCATTTCCCTCTGTGTCATTTTTTTCACTTCCCCATACCTCTCTTCTTCTGTTGCTGTGTTCTGCTCCCCGTCCTCTCTTCTCCAAGTCCCTCTTTCCCTGTCGCTCTACCTGCCCCTGTCTTTTTCTTGCTGCCCCTCCCTCCTGCTCCCTGTCCCTCTTTTTGCCTTCCTCTGTCTCTGCCCTGCAGCACATTGCTGTTGTTTCTTCTCTGTCTCTTTGTCCTGGTCTGCATCCCGCTCTGTTTTTCACAGTCTCTCTGGCCTGTTCCCTGTCCTGCTTTGTCTCTCTCTGCCTGTATGTCCCGCTCCCTGTCCTTGTCTTCCCTTCTCCCTCCTTCTGCTTCTCTCTCTCTCTGCCTCCCCCCCCGCCCTGCTCACTGTCACTGCGGTTTTCCATGCTGTATCCCACTGTCCCTGTCCTTCTTCCTGTTCATCTCTCTTCTGTCTCTCTCTGCTGCTCCCTGACCCTTCCCCTCCCTGCTTCCTCCATCTCTCTGCAGGGCTCCTCATCCCTATTTCTCTTGATTTCTCCAGCTCTCTAGCCTTTTCCCCATACCTTTCTTTCTCTCTCAGCTCCTCTATCTTTTCTCTCATCATATTTTTCTCTTTCTAGTCCACTGTCCTTCTCCCCGTCAACTGAAGCTGAGTGACCAGGTGTCCCTGGGCTCTGGTATTTCCTTAGCATTGTCCTAGGGAAGATCTGTGGTTTTAGGGCTAGGGATCATTTAGGAGCTGGTCTCCTTACGTAGGCAGCGGAGCTAGGCATAGTTAAAGCAGAGGTTGTTCTCAGCTGGTGCTCTGTGCGTCCTGTTGAAAGAGCAGGCTGTGGGCCTTATTTTGAAGGAAGGTTTCTTGTTCTGCGCTTATTGCTCCTCGGACGCTGCACAGAAGTGGTGGTGGGGTCTGGAGAGACAGATGGGACCTGCTGTGATTCCTAGTAAATGTGAACTTGAACGAGACCAGACTGACTGCATATGGTTTTCTTCTCAGCTCCAACTCCAACCTACGTGCTCGGCGCTAATGAAAAAAGAGACCCTGAGCTGCAAATGAGCAGACAACGTCACTCACTTAGGTCACCGTGCAGTTGGTCTGTGATAAGGGATGTGTACTTCCATGACGGTGCTTTCGTGAACGTTCTCTGGTCTTGCCGCTTCAAAGCCCTCCCTTTTTCCAGAAATTTTAAGATGGCATTTCTTATTCTGGGGTTCAGGCTGGAGTTGGACTTAATGTTGAACAGCTGATATCATGGGCTCCGTAAAATGTGAGAGAGAACCCTGCTTTGTTGTTGTTGTTGTTGTTTTCTAACACGCCCTAAACTTTGCTAAGCAAAGGGAGGAGTGGTTGCAAGAGTCTGTTCTTTGAGAGTGACGTATTCCTGTAGCGTGCCTGTCTTTGTATGGTGAAGGTTTCCTACCTGCAGTATGATTTTGCTGAGCTGTGAGGCTGTATTGGCGTAGCAGAGGTAAGAAGTGGCGTCTTTAAAGGTCATGCAACTGTAGCAAAACTAGCGGGAGAAGCTAGTTCCTTCCCTGACAAAACTAGTAGCAAGTAAAAGCATTTGCTATTGGCTTTTTTATGCAATGTTCACACAGAGCTTTTGGTATTGATTGATTTTTGGGAAGCAAGACAGCAGTGAGGAAAGAAAACTGGGGCTTCTTCACCGTAGGCGGGGTTCAAGCCTTTGCGCTAGAACAGGTCTTCACTAGAGTTTACAAAAAGAGAAGATGAGCTGTCTGTAAGGAAAGTTTCAGTAGAAGTAAGGCTAGATTTGCAGAATTTGGTCCTCCGTATCTGTTGCAAATAAGAGATGACTTGGCAGTGTTTACATCTGAAGTGCATGCCGGTGAGTTAATGCAGGCCGTCGAGGTCTTTTCAGGGGTACTTCTGGACTGCAGGTTGCGTGCGTGGGGGGCACCATGTCCCAGGATGAGCCAGTTTTAGCTCAGAGGATGTGACAGAATGGCAACCATCTTTGTGGTGGACCCCTGTCATGGTTTAACCCCAGTCGGCAACTAAGCACCACACAGCCGCTCACTCGCCCTCCCCCCAGCAATGGGATGGGGGAGAGAATCAGAAGAGCAAAAGCAAGAAAACTCACGGGTAGAGATAAGAAGAGTTTAATACTTGAAATAAAATAATAATAGCAATAATAGTAATACTAGTAACAGTAATAATAGTAACACCAATAATACCATAATATTACCAATAATAACACCAATAATAACAATAATAACAATAATAATAATAACAACAACAACAACAATAATAACACCAATAATAATAATAATAGTAATAATAACAATAATATCACCAATAATAATAATAATAATAATAAAAATAATAATAATAAATAATAATAATAATTTGTAATTAAAACGAGAGAGAGAAAGAGAGGGAGAGAGGATCAAGAATAAGAACCCCAATCCTAACACTAACACCAAACCCTCACCCTAACTCGAACCCCTAACACTACCCGTAAACCCTATGCATAACACTAAGACCTCACCCTTACCCTAAGCCTAACACCGAAACCTAACCCTAAACCTGAACCCCAACCCTAACCCGAACCCTAACCCAAATGCTAACCCTAACCGTAAACCTAACCCTAACTCTAACCCTAACCCTATCCCTAACCCTAAACCCGAACCATCCTAAACCCAACCGTAAAACTAATGCTAACCCTAAGCCTAACCCTAACCCTAAACATAACCCTAACCTTAACCCTAAACCTAACCCCTAACCATAACTCTAACCTTAACGCCTAACCCTAACGTTAACCCCTAACCCTAATGCTAACCCTAACCCCGAACTCTAGCCCTAATCCTGAACCCTAACCCTAAACCTGAACCCCAACCTAACCCTAACCCCTAAACCTAACCCTAATGCTACCCGTAAACCCTACGCATAACACTACGACCTCACCCTAATACTAACTCTAATCCCAATACCGAACCCTAACTCTAACCCTGAACCCCAATCCTAACCCTAAACCCTAACCCTAAACTTAACCCTAACACTAACCCTAAACCTAACCCTAATGCTACCCGGAAACCCTAAGCGTAACATTAAGACCTCACCCTAAACCTAACACTGGACCCTAACTCTAACCCTTAACTCCAGTCCTAAGCCTAACTCTAACCTTAACCCTAACCCTAACACTTAACCCTAAATTGAACACTTAACCCTAACCCTAACCCTAACCTAACCTTAAGCCTAACCTGAATCATAAAGCTCTAACCCTAATGTTAACCCTAACCCCGAACCCTAACCCTAATCCCAAACCCTAACCCTAACCCTGAACCCCAACCCTAACCTTAACGTAATGACCCTAACCCCAACTCTAACCGTAACCCTAATGCTACCCGTAATCCCTAACTGTAACACTAAGACCTCACCCTTATACTAACGCTAACCCCAATACCGAACCCTATCTCTAACCCTGAACCCAATCTTAAACCCTAACCCTAACCTTAACGCTAACACTAACCCTAAACCTAACCCTAACGCTACCTGTAAACCCTAAGCGTAACATTAAGACCTCACCCTAACCCTAACACTGAATCCTAACTCTAACCCTTAACTCTAATCCTAACCCTAACTCTAACCTTAACCCTAACCCTACCCCTAAACCTAACACTTACCCCTAACCCTAAGCCTAACACTTAACCCTAAACCGAACACTTAACCCTAACCGTAACCTAACCTTAAGCCTAACCTGAATCATAAAGCTAACCCTAGCCCTAACCCTAACCCTAAGGCGAAACCTCACCCTAAAACAAAATCCTAACGCTAACCCTAACCCCAAACCGTGACCCTAACCCTAACATCAAACCGTAACACTAACACTTTGGCATAACCCTAACGTTAAACCTAAACGGAACCATAAAACTAACCCTCACATAACACCGAACCCCTAATTCTAACCGTAACCCTAATGCTAACTCAAGCTCAAACCGTAATCTTAAGACACCGCCATAACACTACCCCTACCCCTACCCCTACCCCTAACCGTAAAACTAAACCCTAACCCTATCCCCTACCCCAAACCCTAACCCTAACGCTAAGCCTATCCCTAACTGTAACCCTACGCCCTAACCCTAACGCTAACCCTAACCCTAAAACGAAACCATAACCCTATCCCTAACACTAAACCTGAACCATAATCCTAACCCCAACGATAACCCTAGGCCTAACCCTAACCCCAACCATAACCCTAACCTTAACCCCAACCATAACCCTAACCTTAACCCCTAATCCTAATTTTAAGCCCTAACCCTGACGCTAATCCTAACCCCGACCCCTAACCGTAATCCCGAACCCTAACCCTAACCCTGAACCCCAACCTGAACCCTAATGACCCTAACCCTAACTCTAACCCTATCCCAAACCTAATACCGTAACCATAACACCTCACCCTAAACTTAATGCGAAACCTAATCCTAAAATTAAACCGCAACTCTAAACCTAAACCCTAACCCTAAAAATTAATGCTACCCCTAACCCAAACTGAAATCCTAACCCATAAGCGTAAACCCAATGTAACCCCTAACCATAACACTAAGCCCTAACCCTAACGCTATCACAAACCTAATACTTCACCCTAAGACCTCACCCTAACTCTAACGCGAAACCTAACCCTAAAACTAAACTGCAACCCTAACCCTAAACCTAATCCTAATACTTAATGCTAACCCTAACCCAAACTGAAATCCTAACCCATAAGCATAAACCCAACCATAACCCCTAACCATAACACTAATCCCTAACCCTAACCCTAACCCCTAACACTAATCCCTAACCCTAAACCTAACCCTAACCCTAACCAAACCCCTAACCATAACTCTGATAAGCCCTAACCCTAATGCTAACCCTAATCCCAAACCCTAACCTGTATCCCAAACTCTAACCCTAACCCTGAACCCCAGCCCTAACTCTAACCTTAACCCTAACCCTAACCCTAATGATAAGCCCTAACCCTAATGCTAACCCTAACCCCAAACCCTAACCCGTATCCCAAACTCTAACCCTAACCCTGAACCCCAGCCCTAACTCTAACCTTAACCCTAACCCTAACCCTAACCCTAATGATAAGCCCTAACCCTAATGCTAACCCTAACCCCAAACCCTAACCCATATCCCAAACTCTAACCCTTACCCTGAACCCCAGCCCTAACTCTAACCTTAAACCTAACACTAACCTTTACCCTAACCCTAACCTTAAAACTAAACCCTATCCCTAACCCTAACCCTAAACCTAACCCTCACCGTAACACTAAGCCCTAACCCTAACCCTAACCCTAAACTTAATCACAAACACTATAACTGATGTAAATGAGCAATATCAGGGCAGCAAGTCAGGTTCTTTAAATCCTTGCTTTCTCTCTTCCCTTCTCTCTTCTTGCTTTCTCTCTTCCGTTCGAGGAGATTTCCATTCGAGGAAGCTTTAGCTAGTTTTATTATATTGTCTGTCTTAGGAGGAACAGCCACTTCTACTTTCCGCTTTGTCTTGTCAATTTTTGCTTTTGGCTTATCCTTCTCTTTTTTCTCCTTTTCAGACATCGGCTTGAAAACCATAGAATCTCCTTCCATAGGCTCATCTCTCTCAGGCGTGGCATCATCTCTGCTTGGGCCATGAACAGGGAGTCCATTTTAACGTCTTCTGCTGGAACTGGCTCTCTTGGTTTTCTCGCACCTGCTAACAACTCAGTATTGGGAAATCCTTCATCCTCATCGCTTTTTCTTCTCTTTTTATGCTTATTTCCTTGGCCATCTCCCAGTGGATTTTTCACCTCCTTCTCTTTTGATTTTGTAGGATCCTTGATGCCATGGCTCTCTCTTTCAGAAGGTTTTTCAGGGTAATTTCCAGCTATATTGTGATTTTGGTGGCTCTGCCAAGCAGGATAATCCTCCCTACGTCCCTGAGCATATGGTGAATTCTCTTGTCTGGTCCCAGGTGGACCAAACCTACCTGGAGAAAAGTTCTCTCTGTTTACTGGAGGGTGAGGTTGAGCGCCAACAGCATAGCCCTTGTAAAACTTTCCATGCCATTCTCTGTAGTTCCTTTCCCATTCCCGGTACCTTGCCTTTTCAAATGGATCTCTACAGTCAAGAGATCTGCCATAGTAAGCTTTCAGATCATATGGTGGAACTTCTCTGTATCTGTTAAAATACTCCCTTCCTCCTTCCCCTTGAGGTATAGTCTGTTTAGTGGGAGACTGGCCTCTAAATACTGGAGACCTTGACCGTGAATGGCATCTTCTGCATGGGGGTGACCTTGACCTTGAACGCTGATAACCGTGTGACCTTGACCTAGAACGATAGTTACGCCTCTTCCCTTTGCCTCTTCTTGGATACGGCAGCAATCGCGAGTAGGAACGAGAATGGGAAGGACTAAATGAGCGAGAGTAGGAGCGAGTGCAGGAAGAACCTGATCTTGATGTGGAGCAGGTAGACGAACTTGTAGAGTAAGGTGAAGCACTATAAGGAGACTCGGACCTGAAAAAAACCACAACACACAGAAAAAGAAATGAAGTTAATTCAAAACAGTCATTCTCCCCAATTTTTTTCCTCCCAAATTTGGTTTGGGTTTTTTCTCCTCTCCATACGCTTATGTCAAAGCTTCTTTCAGCTGCTGACATAATGCTACTGCAAATTGAGGAATTTGATAAGATTTTTCAATTCCATTTGTCTTGTTTTAGTTATGCATGCTTACTATCTGCAACGAAAAATTCTATTGGAAAAAACACTGTCATTTTTCCTTATGTCAGATGCACTTTAGTGTAACTGCAGTCCGATATGCTGTTGAAATACAAACGTGAAAAACAAGGCAACTTCATTGAGCCAAATACTTCCTCCTCTTTAAGTCTCCGTTGTTCTCTGTAAAACTCCTCCCTAGATAAGGGAGGCCAATGGCATCCTGCCAACTTAAGCATTTTTCTCCCTGCTTTCTGTTCATTAGAGACTACGCCCATTTCCTGATCCTCATACTTGCCTTCCACATCCTCACCCCCAACAGTTCATTCAGTCTTCTCTCCTTATACTCAGCTTTGCACCTGTGGATGGAGGCTGCCCACACTTGAAAGAGACTCCCATCTCCCGTGGGCCAAGTGCCCACTGCTCCTCTGCCACTCCTTGATACACTTAATACATCACACTTCTGATCTTCCAAGTACTGCACAGATATTAACTAATCTTCTCTGGAACTTCTTTTAACTTCTTCCACATACGCTTCCTATGTTGTTGCCTCATCATGAGGTATTTGGCCTGGTCCTGTCCCTGAATTGTTGTTTTCTTGCTGACTGAATTGGAGGTATCAGATCCTGGTTTTTCTTTTGATTTACCTTTAAGATTTTATAAACACAATGCACTCTTACAATCTGTCTATAACAAACATATAGCGAAAGGAAGGACTAGCTTGACGCTGCAGTAATAGGTAAAACAGACTCCTCTCTCTCCAACTGAGAGAAAGCGTCTTGGCTATGTGAGATGACTAAATTGAAGAAATTCAAAATTGTCATAAAAGAACAGTGTTGACTTTTCCAACCATTTGCTCATGCAGTATCAACTAAGTTGTTAAAAAAAGAATGTTGGAGGCTGATTCCTATTGGGAAATCAATTTCTTCAGCCCTATTCAGCCAGTAATGGAAAAGGTGGCTTTCCATCTGATCCTTTAATTATCTTTAATTTTTATAGGCAATTATGGTTTCCTCAAAAAGCGTTCATTTCTCAGAGTCCTGTTTTCAGTCATGTACCGGAGTTTTATTTTAAATAACCTTAGTGGAAGCACAGATGCCCTTTGTAAAAGCCAATTCAAATGAAGCCATTTAAAAATTAATTACCACTTGGATTCTCCACAACTATCTGTGCATACTTGCTTCATTATAAATCAGCTGTTGTATAAGTTATGCGTTATACAGCCTCTTTTAACAGGTGACAAGGAGTCATCTACTGAATTTCTGTAGAATACTTACACTTCCCAGCCTGGTCTGCCACCTGCTGAGCGAACTGGACTGGCTCTCATTGGATGACCTTTTGGAGTGGGGAGAGGAAAAAGAAAGAAATCCCATTCAGTTCCTCTGAAGGTAATTTTTTTAAAGAAATTCTGAAGTTACAGTTACTTACCAGTTGTGGGTATTGCTTGTCCTTGGGGGCCCAGAAGACTTGGTAATGCTGGTTGTCTTTGTACGGGAACCTGATAGACATCTCAAAAAACCATTAGTAGGCTTGAGTTCTGAAGGTTTTAACCAACTCTCCCGTGGAGAAGAATGTGGATTAAATGCCTAACTATCCGTTTGTTGCAGACCACAGTAAGTCACCAGAGTTGGCTATATCATTTTCTATGAGAGAAATGAATCCCACCTCTCCTTTGCCAGAGGGTAAATGTAAATTGCAGGCTCAGGGTAAAGTTCGTCTCCGAGTAACTACATTTTATAAATGGAAGAAGTCTGTTTCCTACAAAACGAGATCCATGACAGAAACACAGAAGTGCTACCAAGTGCATTTTAAAACAGCCACTCCTGTCAGCACACAGCAGTATTTTCTTAGTTTATAGCAAGAGGAAAACTTCAGTCTGTTTCACACATGGGATTTGATAAAAGTCAGAGGGGGCGGAAATCTCAGTCCCAACAGCTACTTGTTAAATTTTGCAAGAAGCCTTTGAAACATAAACCAAAAGCAAAACGAGCTTTCAGAGAGAACGACTCCACTGCAAACACTACTGAAATGTTTTGCAGAAATACAGATTCTTAGCATACCACACGTTTAACCAACTTCCAGGGGCACGAACAGCAGGACCACCCTATTTTAATATTCAAAAGTATCCCAGATTCTATGGTTAAGCACAATGACAGTGCTTCCTGCCCCGTAATTACAGATGCTGGCCAACTTGGTTGCATAGCCACTCAGACATGCACGCGTGGTTTCTCTCGCTCACTTTTTGGCCAGTCCAATTAATTCCATACTTACGCATTAATAGTTGGTATTGCGTATTTTCCAGTGTTTGTCAGCATAGCACCCTTTGTATTGGGGTCTTTCACCTCCATCATGAAACTCCTTGGAATTCCTGTGCTCTTTAATTCTGGGAACAGGCTCAACATTTTTGTCCTGTTAAGAAAAGAAATGCAGACATATCTCCTTTTAAGACCCACACTTAAAATGACATTTCAATGATTATTTTAAGCAGCAAAAGCCTTTAATCCTCTCCTTTTACCCAGCATAAGGGTTGCTCGACTAAAATACTTATTTTCCTAAATGAATATAGCCAGGACGTTCCAAAGGCTTGAGCAGTGTTTTGAACTCATTCCATTCTTTGGCTTAAGTTCAGGTTCTTTAAGGGTGAAATATCCCTTAGCTCACCATCCCCTCAGAAAAGAGATACAAACCCGCTCCTCCTCCAAAGCGCAATTCAGAGCACAAATATTCAATAGATGCGGTCAACAGAAACATCTTGGTTTTACATGAAATACTAAAAACTGTGAACTGTCATTAAACAGAGTTAAAACCAGAAACATTTCCAGTAATATTGAAATATATAAAAATATGCATGAAAGTTCACAGAGCAAGATCTGTGGACATGCTTAATGTCTATGACCTACAAAAAAGAAAAGTTTACATTTATAATGCCAGGTTTCCCTTGGATTTTGAAGGGCTTTGCAACATTGCCATATGAACCTCTGTCTTTCACCCCAAGAGAAACAATTCTTAATATGAGTATTCATGGATTTGTTACGTAACTGCCAAGGTAAAAAAATGAAAAGCTAAGGAACACCAGAAGTCCCCCACAGTCTTACCCCATTTGTTGGGCAGTTCTTTATACAGTCGCCAGGTTTTCCGCAACGAAAGCAAGCAGATGATGGTGGAGGTGGACCCCAGGGTTTCTTCATGTAACTAAAAGGGTTTGGGGCAAAGAAGAAAAAGGTATGCACGTGTCTCTCTCGTTAAAACAAACTTCTCTACAATTTTTCCATAATCTTCAAAGAACAGATTTGACATTATCAACACTTACTTGATTGGATCATATTCCTGGCAAGACTGTAGCATCATAGCTTTTATTTTATCTTCTTCGGAAGCATTGGCTTCAGCCAGATTGGCACTCTGTTTAACAGGTAATTATTTGACACATACATTAGAAACACATTTAAGCCCACACTGCCAAAGAGAACACCACTCACCCAACCCTGTAAAGAGCAGCACAACGCCAGCTGAGGTTGCATGAAAACAGCTGCTTATATGAAACAGAGTTGTCCAAAAGATGTTCTGGGGAGTCCTTACATCATCACAGGCTGTGTATGTGCCTGTTAACCTACTTGAAAAGAGCATTCCTGGGCACTCAAAACCTTAGGCTCTTCATGTTCCCCCCCACTAACTTCTTCATAGGAAGCAAGTTAACTACAATAAGCAAAACCTGCGGTTTTTTTCCAGTTGACCGTGTCCTTTTAACATACAAATTGTAATATAAATGTTATGCAGAACTGGATCTTCAAATTATTGAAGCCAGCTGATTTTTTTAAAGTAGTATTTGTTCAAATGTTTTTATTACACACTAGTACAGATACAAGCAGGGTCTAAGGGAGTGACTGTAAATGATTTGGACCCTCAAGCACCTATCATTCAGATCAACCACTCATGGTTTTGGTTTTAGATGCATTCATTCACAAAAGCAACCAACTTGTTTCAGCATTTTGTTAAAGGGCTGTTTCATATACACAGCTTTTTCTCAACTGTAACATAATCCAGATCGACATCTATGAAGTCATTTCCATTAACATTTACAGAAGACTTTACAGATACTTGACTAATTTATTTGAACCCAAGCCGTTTACAAAACACATCCAAAACCCACAAGACATTACTAGGAATAGACCAAAATTCAAGATGGCATTTAATGCATAATAAAACAGAAAACTTTTTACAACACATTGCCTCCATGCTAAGCCAGTCTGCACTGAGGAGGTTAGAGTAAGGAACCGTTTGGAGCTGCTTTATCTTATGTTCCTCTATTTTTCTGAAATACTTACATTTTCTCAAAAGCTTAAATGTGTATACCACTTGGACAGTTTTTCACATTTTAGAGTAAAACTTCACCTGAGTTTACAGAACCAAGGACATGTTTAGGGACAGCGCTAACAGAGACCAATTTCTCCTGGTGGCTACCTTCCAAACTATTTTTTTTTTCTTACCAAATGTCCACAATTTAATTTCTGCAGTGAGAGAGGGAAGAAGTTACCAGTGGGAAGAGATTTTTCTTTCTGGGAAAGGAACTCCAGCCTTTATTTTCAGAAGAAAGAACTAGCTCCTCTGCATTAGGCCCTGCCTTCTCTAATCTTTGTAACTTTAAAGACTAGTAATTTAATTGGCTAGCACTACGCCTTTTCAAAAAGTGCAATCCCTAGTGCTTTCCCAGACAAAGTTACATGTTGTTGAGCAAAAAATGCAAGCAGTTCCATAGCAAAACATGGCATTACAACAGTTTCAGAAGGTCACGTTTGCTAATATGCCACACATACGCATCAGTATTTTCCTGTAAACAATTAGGTGCATTTACACAATTTACACAGTCTGCGATCAAACAAATTAGATTGTGTTGTCCACTGTATATATACTACAGTGTATGAAATTGTGCAGCATTCAAAGCATGGATCTATAACTGTAGTGCCTAGAAATTCAAAAATAGCCATGCAGTTGTCCGTGTTCCAGAAACGCTTCTATTTTGGCTCTTGCAAACCCCCCTGAAATGTCCGTCACTTACAGCCAATTAAATTCTTCTGTGAAAATTGTGTTAGTTTCCAATGCAAAATGAATGAAAAGTATGAAAAACGGTAAACAGCTTCTGAAGTGCTGCTTCTTTGTGTCTTGAAGATGAGTAATACTGCAACATTACGTTGCGGCTGATAAGGTCCTCCCCCTTCTATCTTCCCAAACTGGCAACTACTCTTTACCAGGATAGTATCAAAATATACACACATTTTAAAGTCAAAAGAAATACTTTAAATTATTAAAAATTAAATTAAAGGTTTGTTCACATGACAACAGTTATCCAGCTTCAAGATAATCTTGAAAATGCTACGATATTTTAGGAAATATTTATTAAATTTGAAAACTTGCTGAGATTCCACATACTCATTGATCTGTATCTGCACGCTACTCGTCATGAATCAGCCATGCAACCGTTGATGTCATTAAAAAACAATTCACACATCATCCAAAGTGTCCCATGAGCAGAGGCAATTCAAAGGCTGCTGTGCAACTGGTGTACAAATAGAAAGGCGCACGCTCCCTGCCACTGCTAGAACACCACCAGGCTCGCAATGACAGCCACGTACCTCCTGAAGTTGAGGAAGGACAAGGACATCCTTTAGATTACCACAGCATGGATTCTTCATACATTTACCTTCAAGAGCGTACTAAAAGGAGAGTAACACATTTTTGAAGGCCTCTCCACCATTACAGCATACATTCATCATTCCCAAACATTCACCACTCTACCAGTTGTTTCTGCAATGTTCACTGCTGAAAGACTAGAAAGCTAATCTGCCTGGTTAATTTTCAGCGCTAGAACAGCGGTGCCGTTCCTTCCTTATCCCCTTATACATACAGGTATGTATTTGACCTTTGATGCTAGCCGCATCTATCCTCTCATTTTAGGGCAGCATTACAATACCAGGAGAGGGTGCCCGAAACAGAGGATGCACTGACAAGACAGCACTAAGCAGACGTGTTTAAATTAACCCCCAAAACAAGGCCATGTTTATAAGCACAGTGCTGCGGTGTCCAGAATTACTAGAGGGTGCCTGAAAACACTGCAACAACTACTGCAGGAATACGCCCAAAGTTGAGATGCAGAGCCACATAAATTCAGGGTTTTTTGCTTGCAGATGCCTCGTGGGTACCGGGAGGCTGCTGTACTCTTTGTTCGAGACACAGTGTAACTCCTCCGTCTACTTGATTTATTGAGAACCAACATTAGAAAGACATGGCAAAACCACAAGCTAATAATATCTACTAATTGTGGTGGAGAGACCTATCTTTAAGGCGGCTGGAAAACATGACCGTTCAAACAATGCTAATGTAGCTGATATAGAACTGGACTGTATGAATACATAAATGACAGCAGTAATCCTCTAGTCAGCACTGCATTGGAATAGCTGTAATTTTAATCAATACACCTGATTCTCTGTCCTCCGTAAATCTTAGGAATACAGAACCAAAACCCGGAGCACAGATACCAGCTTAGGGTAAAAACAGACGTAGCAAGATAACTAGTAACATTTGGTAATGTGCTAAACTGCTTACTGAGTTTCAAGTTTGGAAAGGATTAACTATTCCTTCATCGTACTTGCACAAAAGGCAATACACTTTAGGATACTGTTCTTTTTCTCTTGCCTGAAACGGACATTGTCTTGAGGAAACGCATAGGAATCGCTTACGAATGGAACTTCTTGTTTGCATCGTTCGCCAACTGGTAAACCTTGGTCTTTCCTCTATAGCTAGTATGCAAAAAACCCAGATTCGGGGCGTAAGAATACCTGCCATATCCCCCCCAAATGCCAGAAATAGTCAAACACTGAGAATCAGGCTCTTCTGAGACGGGAACAAAGTATGCGTTTACGCTACAATGCGTATCTGTCTTTACTATAAAAGCCATAAGAGCAAACACATATAATAAGGAATCTCTGCACGTCGAGGAAACAGGATCTACAACTTGGGTCTCAGAACAATCAACCCCAAGAACAAACCCAATAGAATAATCTTAAAAGTTACCATGGTTGGCGTTCGAACCCCATGTCCCAGCAGGCCTAAAAACGTAAGTCCACTTTCGGACAGATACATTAAAATCTACCCCATGCCAACAAAAATTAACAGCAGCTTTAACAAGAAAGAACGCCTCTGTAAACTAATATCCATAAAAAAAGTTAACACACTGAAACCCCTAACAAAGAATACAATGCTTTATGGATACTTACATAACATCGGTTTTGCAGGTAGCTTTAACTCCTCCAACAGGGATTCTTCTAACAATTACCGATGAGTTCTTAGGAATCAGGGCATTCTCATCTGTGTATTCTGAAAACAACATAAATACAGAGAAAAACATCAGTCAATTCGTAAGAATGCATGCTCATATGTAATTACGTAGCACTTCGCAGAATCCCTTTACAGATACAAAAGCAAAATTTTATATGTAACATCACGCTTTCATCGTCTCAACACACTAACAGTATATTTCAAGAAATCTTGGGGTTTGAGAATCAAACACAAGCAGCAAAATCTTTTTCCTTTTTTTAAAACAGTTTGAATGCCAACAGCAAAATGGACTCAAAGGTCACTAAAGGAGAGTCTGCTAATGCACGAGGTTCTTTCCTGACCTAGCTTAAAGTTGCTTTTGCTTCCGTTAGGCTACAAAACCCATAGATCTTTGGAGAAAAACAAACCACAGCAAAGTCTCACCTGCCTAAACCAGATTCTAAAGTCTGACTAGCTTGCCCTGCCACCAAACAGGCACTTAGCTAAAGCACGAGAACTCTGCGCCATTGCTTTCATAGCTGTTAACTAAAAACCAGTCACCTGTGCTGCCAGTGCTCAAGCCTGACAGAACACAGAAGAGAGCCTGCCGCCTCTGCCTGTTTCTTGGAGCTTAATCCATCAACAACCACACTTCTCAGCTGCTCAGGGCTTTACGTTTAAATGGAAACAGAACTGGCAGTGCTAGAATTTGGATCACAGACATTTTGGGGTTTTTTTGAGCTTGCTTTCACAAGTAGGGCAGAATTGGCTCAAACTCAAGTGGTATCTCCCCTCTTAAGCTAATCATCTAGTTTGAATTAACCAAAGGGACGTGAATTCGTTCGATCGATTCCCTTTTTGCAGAGCAGAGAGGCCCAAATGAAATTACTTAGGAAGACAGCCTTGAAAAGCCTTTCAGGAACAGCGTGTGCCTGAAGCTCTCCATGCTTTGCCTTGGCTTACACCCTGTTAGTCTTCTGAAGAGGAGGAAAGCCGCCTGACCTTTTACATAAGGCCCAAACAAAAAAAACCAACTACCTGAGACACTTGGACTGAGTAAGCTTAAAATGCAAAGATCTCTCCATGAGAATGCTTTTTCTATTGTACTTACACAAGCTGGATAGGACTAAATATTTTAAAGCACTATCAGCAGGCATCCCCTGTAATCTGCCTACAGTTTTAAATATTCAAAGCCCTTACCTTTGCAGAGCGAATCAGAACAATGGTCTGAAAACCAAAGATACTGTATACCTCGTCAAGCCCTGTCAGGTGGCATCCCTAAGACCCTAACGTTGTGCTGTTAAGGCTCTTCACAGACACTCTCCTGAAAATAGTTTAAGTATCTGCAGATAAACAGCAAGCTTTAGGTCCAACCACTTTAAAGGCTAGGGCTGAAGTTACAGTTACCGCAGTGTACGTACTACTCTCTTTAAGTTTTAACACATGAAACAGGAAGAAGAAAAAAAACGCTAGTACACATTTTAAAGAAAAGCCTGTTGTAAGAGTGTCACAGAACCACAGGGGGAAAAAAAAAAAAAAAGAAATGTAATGTTTAAGGAATGAAAACACTTTACAAGTCTTTTTATTTCTGAAAAGTCACATCCCAAAGTCTTTAATCACATTCAAACTTATCGAGATGGCAGATTACCAAACTGAAATATCCTACTAAGTAATACGAAACCATTATCATCTCTAAGAATCAAGCACCATTTGTTAGATTTAAAAGAATTTATGATGTCTCTAAGAACATTTCTTACGTATATCCACCATAAACGTTCTGCCATAAAACTTCAGTACTGCCCTGATACGGTTAACATGTAGTACAGGAAAAAAAACCACCGTTAGAAACGAATGATGAAATGATGCTCAATAGCATCTGAATGACCATGTCTTTGGTGTGGAAAAGAAGTTATATTAACAAGAAATTCCAAAGTATAATTTAGATACGGAGAACACTCATGCGCAAGACGGCTTTCAAGGGTCTGCACAGATTTTAACTCACAGATACGCTCCTGATCCAAAATGTTGCTAGTGGGCAGTTTCTGCAACAGCCGCAAAACCCATTTTCCAATGCAGTGGAGTAAAACAAGTTGAAGTCAAAATTAAGTCACGAAATTCACCAAATCCAGGTGGTTTCTTTTCTTCAAATTAGCCATCTCTTTTATTTCTATCACTTTCAGCTTTCTCCACCACATTTCAAAGAAATCTGGCAAGTTGGTTATTACAAGATATGCTCCCACATTTCCTTCTCATTTTACCTAGAAGAATTCCAGGAAACCAAAGCTTTTGTAAGCGCCGTATGTCACACATCAACCACGTACTCTTCTACGCCTAGCTCCATGTCTACAATACAGATCTGAAGGTAGTTGTCAGAACAGCAACTACAGAAGAACAGCTCTGTGAGGCCCCCAACACAAGTCACAGCTACCGATGGTGACCGAATCGCATTATGGCTTCCCACCCCACTTAATGCCCAGCGCCGCTTGCCCTCCCGGTCCCGCCGCATGCTGGCGGTATGGGCCCCAGCCTGACTCACGCTACGTGGGGATGACCCACAAAGAGCAGAGCGCGGCTCCCACAGGCCACGGCCGACGCAGGGTGGTCTGCGACGCCGCCAGCCGGGCGGTGCCCGAGGCCCCGCGCCCGCCGCCCCCACGCACCTTCTTTGGTCTGGGCGTTGGTGATCTGCAGGTCGCAGCTGGCCGCCTTCAGCTCCTCGCGGCCCATGATCTGGTGCTTGAGGTCACACAGGGAGATGTGGAGGCCATTGAAGGTGACCATGTCATGGTTCAGCTTGGAGGCGAACTTGTAGTGGACGCACGACGTGGTTGGGGCCAGGAGGTGCCTGCTCCGTGATGGCGTCTACCGCGGCAGACAGCGTCGCGGCCGCTGTGCCAGGTGAGGGCCCGCGGCGGTTCCTCCTCCACCGAGGAGGCCAGGGCAAGCAGCGCGGGCTGAGCTCGAGCAGGCTGGCGGCGCTCAGAGGCTGCGGCGCTCCGCCATGGCCTTCCTGGCCGACAACCGCACGGGCCGCTGCGAGCGTGTCACTGTGCACACGCAACGGCACACTGCACCCAGCCCCCGCGCCTCACGTGACCCAGCGCATTATGACAAAAGGCCCGCGTCACGTGGGCGTGGCGGCCCCGCGCTCTTCATCCTAACACCAAGCGGCCCCGAGGGGAGGGGGGGCCCGTCAGCCCCGGGCCTGTCACCACCCCGGGCCGCTGGTCTCCCTGCTGTCCCCTGGCCTGTCACCACCCGGTGTCCTGCCACCCCCCAGGCCTGTCACTGCCTGGTGTCCCTCCTGTCACCCCCCAGGCCTGTCCCTGCCCAGTGTCCCTCCTGTCACCCCCCTAGGCTGTCACCACCTGATGTCCCTCCTGTCACCCCCCAGGCCTGTCACTGCCCGGTGTCCCTCCTGTCACCCCCCGGGCCCATCACCGCCTGGTGTCCTGTCACCCCCCAGGCTGTCACCACCTGGTGTCCCTCCTGTCACCCCCCAGGCGGTCACCACCTGGTGTCCCCTCCTGTCACCCCCCAGGTGGTCACCACCTGGTGTCCCCTCCTGTCAGCAGCCAGCCAGGGCAAGACAGCCTGGGGCAGATGCAGCGGGCTTGGCCGTGTGGCGCTCGGCTGCCCGCGGTGCAGGGCCGGCAAAGGGAGGGGACATCTCAGGGTGCTTGAGTGTATCTTGTGGCATTCATGGAAAGTTCAGTCAAAGAAGCCAATGACCATTTATGTTTATGGCCACAGACCAGTCCCCTGCCCCCATTTTTTAACTCCTCCCTCTCTGCCTTTAGCCCATCACTATTTTTTGCTTTCTCTTTCTCTGTCTCTCTCCCTGTCTGTAGTTTCTAATTCCTCCCTGTCTGTCCTATAGCCTGCTGCTATTTTTTCCTTTCTCTCCATCTCTTTCTCCTGCTCCCTCTCCTTCTCTTTTTTCTATCGCCGTGTCCTGCTTCCTGGCCTTATCTTAATGTTAGGGTTAGGGGCTAGGGTTAGGGTTAGGCTTAGGGTATCGTTAGGGTTAGGGTTAGGGTCGGGGTTAGGATTATGGTTCGGGTTTAGGCTTAGGGATAGGCTTAGGGTTTCGTTTTAGGGTTAGGCTTAGGGCTTAGGGCTTAGAAGTAAAACTGTCCCAAGCACTTACGCCTCCATCAAGGACCACATGCCCTGAGGCTTGTGATGACTGTTGGATGGCTTTCCCTCCCCCCGATGGAAACACCTCTCAGTTCTCTGTGCTCACACCAGGGAAGGAAAGGCAATACACCCCCATATCTAAAGGCATGGCACTCCAAGCAAAGGTAACGTTTCGTTTCTTTAGATGAACTGCCTGGCCAGTTACAACACCTGCTTATACTGACTTCATCCACCCTTACCCGCAAAACATTGTGACAGGCTGAGTCAGCGTGGAGAGTCAGGTGAACTTTGACGCACACACTGCTACCATAGGACTGGATTTTTAACCTATTTACATTTATCCGTCGCTTTGAAGCTGCCCAAGGGTCAGCATGCCCTTGCTACTGGAGGTTCTTGCTCTGTGCAGGCACTAAGGAAGACATTTCTGGTGACAGATTATTTCTAACGGGTAAAGCACAGCAGAACACACTGTTTATGAGCTGCTGAGAATCGTCCCCCAGGCATAGCAGGAACAACGGCAAAGCTTGTGTATTTAAGATGCATTTGAGTTACCTTACCATTAAAATACACCACCACCAGACAGTGCTCTAGACGGAAGGCTGACATCAGTGTACAAGGACAGTCCCTTCTGGACATCTCGCTCCTGGGTAGAAATCCTAGAGACTTCCTTTAAGGACAGAAATCCAAAGAGCTACAATAAGCCTTTTAAATTCAGCACAGCAAACAAAAAGCAAACAAACAAAAAATGACAGGAAACCCCTGAGGCACTGATGAGGAACACAAGGTCTCCCCTTGAGTCCACTACCCCTCACAAGACTTACTCAAAATTACTCAGTTGCTTACTCAAAAGCAATAACCAACAAGCCATGTACCCTTGGGGAAGCCCTTGTCCTTCTGTGCCGCTGGTGGCATCCCACCATTACTCTGGGAGTCCACACAAATTCAGAAGTACACTTAGTCCTCCAGCAGTCATTACCTATGGACCCGAACTCCTCCCACACCCCAGAAGTGGCTGTCGGTCGTCTGGCAGTCATTCTCCACAAACTGCAAGCCCTCCATACCTAACCACCTCCCTAGTGACTCAGTGGAAATGAGCTGGACCACAGCAGAAGTGACACTGCCCGGCCCGATCACACAGATTAGACCACAAACGGTGGTTACAAGACAGAAAATGCAACACAAACCACAAGGACAGCAAAAAAACAAGCAGAAGACACATCACACAAAACCCAAAGACCCCTATCCAAACCCTAAAAACGCAAGCAAGCTACAAAAGGACTTTCCAAAAAAAAGACCACCCAGAACACAACATAAGGCAAAACCAACCTAACCCCAGGAACCCAGCGCTTGCAAACCCAGATCCTGACCATAACAATAACATGCTTTAATCCTAAGTCGCGTAAACTCCCATAACCCTCAAACCCCATAACCCTAGCAGGCTGGAACCCTAGCGCCCCATATCCCTAGCACATTGTAGCCCCAAGATATCAAAACATTGAACACAAACTCCCTGGAGGACTCTCTCTTCAGGTGGCCCCAGATCTCAGACACCACAACTCTGAAGTGGGGGTACCCACCGTGCCCAAGTGGAAGATCCACCAGGACAGCACCAGCATCCATCTTCACATCATTCGTCACGCCCTGAAAAAGTGCCCAGGCTGGACACTCCTGGGGAGAAAGGCGGAGGCACTCGAGACTTTGCACCGGCCAGCCATGGCCACAGGGCTTCAGCTCATCATGTCTGTGTCAGAGCCACCAGGCAGGTGACCCCGTCCCCCCTGCGAAGACCCCTTGGGGTAGCCGTACCCAGCACCAGCTGGCTGGATACGGCCTTTGCTCTATGGGGAGGTGCTCCCTGGGAGCAGGGTCTCTCACGGGGGAACTCACAGCTCACCTGGGCTGCTCTGCGGCCACCGGACGCCTTTGCTGTCAGGTGGCTCTCAGCACCTTTCTGCCAACGGCTGTCACCTCCCTGCGGGACGCTCTCCAGCACATGGTCCGTCTCCACTGGGTCTCCCTGGGGACAAAGATCGGAAGGGAGGGATGGGGTTTGCTCTGTCCCCGTTCCCAGGGTGCTTCAGGAGAGACCTGCCACCCCCAAATGAGCTGTCTGACGTGGACACCACAGACGAGCTGCAGACGTGGGTCAGCACGGAGGCAGGGAGTGGGCAAGATGTCCTGCGGAGCCCCCGGCGCTGGCGGAAAGCAGAGTTGGAGACAACGGGGAGAAGCCCCAGGCAGCCGGCAGCTGGCGGTGGGGCCTGGCAGGGAGCAGCGCCCGCAGAAATGCCCGGCTCCTGGAGCCTCGGCCCCAGGGCTGCAGCCTCGGCACCTCCTGGGGCTTCGCTGGGAAAAACCAGGCAGGGGTGACCCTGACAGCCCGCACACGTACCTGGCCCCGGGATCTGGCAGCCTGTCCCTGTGCCCATCGCTGCCACGGGATCCAGGAAGCAGCGCCCCAGCCCTGGCGTGGCCCTGAGCCGCCTCTCAGGCCAGGCAGCAGGAAGCCGCGCCCCATGGCATGCTGGGAGCTGTAGGCCCGGGGCACGGGCTGCGGCACGGCCATGTTGTTTCCCGGGGCATGCCGGGAGCTGTAGGCCTGGGGCACGGGGCTGCTGGGCAGCCATGTTGGTCTTGGGAGGTGCGGGCTCTGCTCCAGCTGCGGCCCAGCTGAGGTGAGGGCAGGCACGCAGGTGGAGCTACCGAAGAGGAAGGGAGGAAAGGACAGACGGACAGGGAAAGAAGTGCTTGAACTGTAACATTTGCCTGGCAGTGCAGAGAGCGGGAGCTGCGGTGAGTCCCAGCCCCTCGGGGCCGTGTCACCCCTCTTCTGCATCGCAGTCCCTCCCAGCCCCCCCCTCCCATTTCCCTCTGTGTCATTTTTTTCACTTCCCCATACCTCTCTTCTTCTGTTGCTGTGTTCTGCTCCCCGTCCTCTCTTCTCCAAGTCCCTCTTTCCCTGTCGCTCTACCTGCCCCTGTCTTTTTCTTGCTGCCCCTCCCTCCTGCTCCCTGTCCCTCTTTTTGCCTTCCTCTGTCTCTGCCCTGCAGCACATTGCTGTTGTTTCTTCTCTGTCTCTTTGTCCTGGTCTGCATCCCGCTCTGTTTTTCACAGTCTCTCTGTCCTGTTCCCTGTCGTGATTTGTCTCTCTCTGCCTGTATGTCCCGCTCCCTGTCCTTGTCTTCCCTTCTCCCTCCTTCTGCTTCTCTCTCTCTCTGCCTCCCCCCCCGCCCTGCTCACTGTCACTGCGGTTTTCCATTCTGTATCCCACTGTCCCTGTCCTTCTTCCTGTTCATCTCTCTTCTGTCTCTCTCTGCTGCTCCCTGACCCATCCCCTCCCTGCTTCCTCCATCTCTCTGCAGGGCTCCTGAGACCTCTCTTTCTTTCCCCATCCCTCTGTGCTGCTCACTGTCCCTGTTTCTCTCTTTCTCTTCGTTGTTATTCTGGTCTGTCACTCTGTCCTTCTCCCTGCCCCTATTCCTTTTTCCTCCCTCTCCTTTCTTCTGCCCACCGCAGGTTTTCTTGCGATCTCTATCCTGCCCCTAGCCCTTAGTTCTCTCTCTCTTCCTGCCTCCGGCTCCCTCTTTCTGCCTCTCTTCCTCTTTTCCTGCTGCTTCTTTCTCCATCTTTGTCCAGATCCCTGTCTTTTTTTTCTCTTGCTGTCCTTCGGTCCTTTTTCTCTTTTCTCTCTTTCTCTCTGTCCCATTCCCTGCCCCACCCTTTCTCACTAAACCCCCCTGTCCAGCTGGCTGTGCCTTCTTTCCTCTCTCTCTCGCTCTCTAGTTTTCCTGTCTTCGTCTCTCTGTCCCACTGCCCATCACAGCTGGTTTTGTCCTCCAGTGGTGTCCTGCCCCCTCTTCCTTTTTTCTCTCGCTGTCATTCTGGCCTCTTCTTTTAAATTCCTCCATCTCGGTCCTGCACCCGTCACTGTTTTTCTCCTCTCCTGTCCCTTTGTCTTGCTCCCTGTTCCCCGTTCCTGTCTCTCCTTCCCTTTGTTCTGCCGCCCATCTCTGTTCCCCTTCTTGCTCCATCTCTCTGCCCTGCTCCCTGGCCCTCTAAGTCTCTCTCTGCTTCTCTCTCCCGCTCCCTGTCTCTCTCCCACCCTATTTTTCTGTCCTACTCCCTTTTCAGGTTCCCCCCCGCCCTCACTTTGTCCTGCTCCCTGCCGCGGCTATTTCTCACTCCATCTCTGTCCTGCAGCCCAGTGCTGTTTTTTCCTTCCATCTCTCTGTCCTGCTGCCCAGCCCAGGCTCTTTTACCTCCTTCTATGTCCTGCTCCCCGTCCCTTAGTTTTGCCTGTCTTTCCCTTTGTCCTGCCTCCCTGTGCCTTTCTTCTCTCTCTGTATCGCCCTGTCCTGCTCCCTGTCCTTGCCTTTCCCTGACAATCTGTGTCCTACTCCCTTTCCTTGTCTTTCCCTCTCTGCCCCCATCCTTCTTCCTACCTTTCTTTTTCTTCTCTCTCCCCCTCTGTTCCTGCAGCTCCTTCTTCTACCTCTGTCCTGCTCCCTGCCCCTTTTTTCCTCTCGCTGTCCCTCTGCCCTGCTTCCTGTCCCCATCGTTTCTTCTTTATTTCTCTGTCCCGCTGCCTGTCCCATCGTTTCTTGTTGTACTCCCCTGCCCCGTCCAGCTGGCTCTCCCTTTTATTTGTTCTCTCTTCCTCTTTTCTGCTTCTCGGTCCTCTTTTCCTCTTCCCCTGTCTCTGTCCTCCAGCCCGTTGCTGGCTTTTCCCCCCCTTCTTGGTCTCCATCAGGATCTGACCCTCTCTTTATTTCTCAGTCCCTTTGTCCTGCTCCCTGTCCTTCCTTCTCTTTCTCCATCTGGACGTCCTGCTCCCTGTCCCTGTCTTTCCCTAGCCCCCCCTTCCTTCTTCCTCTCCTTCCCCACGCCCATCTCTGCCTCTCTGTCCTGCTCCTTGACCCTACTTTTTCTTCCTCCATCTCTCTGCAGGGCTCCTCATCCCTATTTCTCTTGATTTCTCCAGCTCTCTAGCCTTTTCCCCATACCTTTCTTTCTCTCTCAGCTCCTCTATCTTTTCTCTCATCATATTTTTCTCTTTCTAGTCCACTGTCCTTCTCCCTGTCAACTGAAGCTGAGTGACCAGGTTTCCCTGGGCTCTGGTATTTCCTTAGCATTGCCCTAGGGAAGATCTGTGGTTTTAGGGCTAGGGATCATTTAGGAGCTGGTCTCCTTACGTAGGCAGCGGAGCTAGGCATAGTTAAAGCAGAGGTTGTTCTCAGCTGGTGCTCTGTGCGTCCTGTTGAAAGAGCAGGCTGTGGGCCTTATTTTGAAGGAAGGTTTCTTGTTCTGCGCTTATTGCTCCTCGGGACGCTGCACAGAAGTGGTGGTGGGGTCTGGCGAGACAGATGGGACCTGCTGTGATTCCTAGTAAATGTGAACTTGAACGAGACCAGACTGACTGCATATGGTTTTCTTCTCAGCTCCAATTCCAACCTACGTGCTCGGCGCTAATGAAAAAAGAGACCCTGAGCTGCAAATGAGCAGACGACGTCACTCACTTAGGTCACCGTGCAGTTGGTCTGTGATAAGGGATGTGTACTTCCATGACGGTGCTTTCGTGAACGTTCTCTGGTCTTGCCGCTTCAAAGCCCTCCCTTTTTCCAGAAATTTTAAGATGGCATTTCTTATTCTGGGGTTCAGGCTGGAGTTGGACTTAATGTTGAACAGCTGATATCATGGGCTCCGTAAAATGTGAGAGAGAACCCTGCTTTGTTGTTGTTGTTGTTGTTTTCTAACACGCCCTAAACTTTGCTAAGCAAAGGGAGGAGTGGTTGCAAGAGTCTGTTCTTTGAGGGTGACGTATTCCTGTAGCGTGCCTGTCTTTGTATGGTGAAGGTTTCCTACCTGCAGTATGATTTTGCTGAGCTGTGAGGCTGTATTGGCGTAGCAGAGGTAAGAAGTGGCGTCTTTAAAGGTCATGCAACTGTAGCAAAACTAGCGGGAGAAGCTAGTTCCTTCCCTGACAAAACTAGTAGCAAGTAAAAGCATTTGCAATTGGCTTTTTTATGCAATGTTCACATAGAGCTTTTGGTATTGATTGATTTTTGGGAAGCAAGACAGCAGTGAGGAAAGAAAACTGGGGCTTCTTCACCGTAGGCGGGGTTCAAGCCTTTGCGCTAGAACAGGTCTTCACTAGACTTTACAAAAAGAGAAGATGAGCTGTCTGTAAGGAAAGTTTCAGTAGAAGTAAGGCTAGATTTGCAGAATTTGGTCCTCCGTATCTGTTGCAAATAAGAGATGACTTGGCAGTGTTTACATCTGAAGTGCATGCTGGTGTGTTAATGCAGGCCGTCGAGGTCTTTTCAGGGGTACTTCTGGACTGCAGGTTGCGTGCGTGGGGGGCACCATGTCCCAGGATGAGCCAGTTTTAGCTCAGAGGATGTGACAGAATGGCAACCATCTTTGTGGTGGACCCCTGTCATGGTTTAACCCCAGTCGGCAACTAAGCACCACACAGCCGCTCACTTGCCCTCCCCCCAGCAATGGGATGGGGGAGAGAATCAGAAGAGCAAAAGCAAGAAAACTCACGGGTAGAGATAAGAAGAGTTTAATACTTGAAATAAAATAATAATAGCAATAATAGTAATACTAGTAACAGTAATAATAGTAATACCAATAATACCATAATAATACCAATAATAACACCAATAATAACACCAATAATAGTAATGACAATAATAATAATAATAATAATAATAATAATAATAATAATAATAATAATAATATAATAATACAAAAACAGTAATACTAATAATAACAATAATAATAATAATAATAAAAATAATAATAATAATTTGTAATTAAAACAACGAAAGAGAGAAAGAGAGGGAGAGAGGATGAAGAATAAGAAACCCAATCCTAACACTAACACCAAACCCACACCCTAACTCGAACCCCTAACACTACCCGTAAACCCTATGCATAACACTAAGACCTCACCCTTACCCTAACCCTAACACCGAAACCTAACCCTAAACCTGAACCCCAACCCTAACCCGAACCCTAACCCAAATGCTAGCCCTAACTGTAAACCTAACCCTAACTCTAACCCTAACCCTATCCCTAACCCTAAACCCGAACCATCCTAAACCCAACCGTAAAACTAATGCTAACCCTAAGCCTAACCCTAACCCTAAACATAACCCTAAACCTAACCCCTAACCATAACCCTAACCTTAACGCCTAACCCTAACGTTAACCACTAACCCTAATGCTAACCCTAACCCCGAACTCTAGCCCTAATCCCGAACCCTAACCCTAACCCTGAACCCCAACCTAACCCTAACCCCTAAACCTAACCCTAATGCTACCCGTAAACCCTACGCATAACACTACGACCTCACCCTAATACTAACTCTAACCCCAATACCGAACCCTAACTCTAACCCTGAACCCCAATCCTAACCCTAAACCCTAACCCTAAACCTGAACCCCAACCCTAACCCAAACCCTAACCCAAATGCTAACCCTAACCGTAAAGCTAACCCTAACTCTAACACTAACCCTATCCCTAACCCTAAACCCGAACCATCCTAAACCCAACCGTAAAACTAATGCTAACCCTAAGCCTAACCCTAACCCTAAACATAACCCTAACCTTAACCCTATATCTAACCCCTAACCATAACCCTAACCTTAACCCCTAACCCTAACGTTAACCCCTAACCCTAATGCTAACCCTAACCCCGAACTCTAGCCCTAATCCCGAACCCTCACCCTAACCCTGAACCCCAACCCTAACCTTAACGTAATGACCCTAACCCCAACTCTAACCGTAACCCTAATGCTACCCGTAAACCCTAACTGTAACACTAAGACCTCACCCTTATACTAACGCTAACCCCAATACCGAACCCTATCTCTAACCCTGAACCCAATCCTAAACCCTAACCCTAACCTTAACGCTAACACTAACCCTAAACCTAACCCTAACGCTACCTGTAAACCCTAAGCGTAACATTAAGACCTCACCCTAACCCTAACACTGAATCCTAACTCTAACCCTTAACTCTAATCCTAACGCTAACTGTAACCATAACACTAACCCTAAGCCTAACACTTAACCCTAAACCGAACACTTAACCCTAACCGTAACCTAACCTTAAGCCTAACCTGAATCATAAAGCTAACCCTAGCCCTAACCCTAACCCTAAGGCGAAACCTCACCCTAAAACAAAATCCTAACGCTAACCCTAACCCCAAACCCTAACCCTAACCCTAACATCAAACCGTAACACTAACACTTTGGCATAACCCTAACGTTAAACCTAAACGGAACCATAAAACTAACCCTCACATAACACCGAACCCCTAATTCTAACCATAACCCTAATGCTAACTCAACCTTAAACCGTAATCTTAAGACATCACCATAACCCTACCCCTACCCCTAACCCGAAAACTAAACCCTAACCCTATCCCCTACCCCAAACCCTAACCCTAACGCTAAGCCTATCCCTAACTGTAACCCTACGCCCTAACCCTAACGCTAACCCTAACCCTAAAACAAAAACATAACCCTATCCCTAACACTAAACCTGAACCATAATCCTAACCCCAACGATAACCCTAGGCCTAACCCTAACCCAAACCATAACCCTAACCTTAACCCCAACCATAATCCTAACCTTAACCCCTAATCCTAATTTTAAGCCCTAACCCTGATGCTAATCCTAACCCCGACCCCTAACTGTAATCCCGAACCCTAACCCTAACCCTGAACCCCAACCTGAACCCTAATGACCCTAACCCTAACTCTAACCCTAACCCTAACACTACCCCAAACCTAATACCGTAACCATAACACCTCACCCTAAACCTAATGCGAAACTTAATCCTAAAATTAAACCGTCTCCTAACTCTAAACCTAAACCCTAACCCTAAAAATAAATGCTACCCCTAACCCAAACTGAAATCCTAACCCATAAGCGTAAACCCAATGTAACCCCTAACCATAACACTAAGCCCTAACCCTAACGCTACCACAAACCTAATACCATAACCGTAAGAACTCACCCTACCCTAACGCGAAACCTAACCCTAAAACTAAACTGCAACCCTAACCCTAAACCTAATCCTAATACTTAATGCTAACCCTATCCTAACCCTAAAACTAACCCTAACCCTAACCATAACCCTAAGCCCTAACACTAACCCTAACCCTAACCCTAAAATGAAACCCTAACCCTAAACATAACCCTAAACCCTAACCCAAACCCTATCCTAACCCTAAAACTAACCCTAACCCTAACCGTAAGCCTAAGCCCTAACCCTAACCCTAAACCTAACCCTAAAATGAAACCCTAACCCGATCCCTAACCCTAAACCCAAACCATAATCCTAACCCCAACCCTATCCCTAACCCTAACGATAACCCTAAGCCTAACCCTAAACCTAACCCTAACCCTAACCTTAAACCTAACCCCTGCCCCTAACCATAACCCTAATGATAAGCCCTAACCCTAATGTTAACCCTAACCCTAAACCTAACCCTCACCGTAACACTGAGCCCTAACCCTAACCCTAACCCTAAACTTAATCACAAACACCTATAACTGATGTAAATGAGCAATATCAGGGCAGCAAGTCAGGTTCTTTAAATCCTTGCTTTCTCTCTTCCCTTCTCTCTTCTTGCTTTCTCTCTTCCGTTCGAGGAGATTTCCATTCGAGGAAGCTTTAGCTAGTTTTATTATATTGTCTGTCTTAGGAGGAACAGCCACTTCTACTTTCCGCTTTGTCTTGTCAATTTTTACTTTTGGCTTATCCTTCTCTTTTTTCTCCTTTTCAGACATCGGTTTGAAAGCAATAGAATCTGCTTCCATAGGCTCATCTCTCGCAGGGGTGGCATCATCTCTGCTTGGGACCATGAACAGGGAGTCCATTTTAACGTCTTCTGCTGGAACTGGCTCTCTTGGTTTTCTCGCACCTGCTAACAACTCAGCATTGGGAAATCCTTCATCCTCATCGCTTTTTCTTCTCTTTTTATGCTTATTTCCTTGGCCATCTCCCAGTGGATTTTTCACCTCCTTCTCTTTTGATTTTGTAGGATCCTTGATGCCATGGCTCTCTCTTTCAGAAGGTTTTTCAGGGTAATTTCCAGCTATATTGTGATTTTGGTGGCTCTGCCAAGCAGGATAATCCTCCCTACGTCCCCGAGCATATGGTGAATTCTCTTGTCTGGTCCCAGGTGGACCAAACCTACCTGGAGAAAAGTTCTCTCTGTTTACTGGAGGGTGAGGTTGAGCACCAACAGCATAGCCCCTGTAAAACTTTCCATGCCATTCTCTGTAGTTCCTTTCCCATTCCCGGTACCTTGTCTTTTCAAATGGATCTCTAAAGTCAAGTGATCTGCCATAGTAAGCTTTCAGATCATATGGTGGAACTTCTCTGTATCTGTTAAAATACTCCCTTCCTCCTTCCCCTTGATGTATAGTCTGTTTAGTGGGAGACTGGCCTCTAAATACTGGAGACCTTGACCGTGAATGGCATCTTCTGTATGGGGGTGACCTTGACCTTGAACGCTGATAACCGTGTGACCTTGACCTAGAACGATAGTTACGCCTCTTCCCTTTGCCTCTTCTTGGATACGGCAGCAATCGCGAGTAGGAACGAGAATGGGAAGGACTAAATGAGCAAGAGTAGGAGCGAGTGCGGGAAGAACCTGATCTTGATGTGGAGCAGGTAGACGAACTTGTAGAGTAAGGTGAAGCCCTATAAGGAGACTCGGACCTGAAAAAAACCACAACACACAAAAAAAGAAATGAAGTTAATTCAAAACAGTCATTCTCCCCAATTTTTTTCCTCCCAAATTTGGTTTGGGTTTTTTCTCCTCTCCATACGCTTATGTCAAAGCTTCTTTCAGCTGCTGACATAATGCTATGGAAATTGAGGAATTTGGTAAAATTTTTCAATTACATTTGTCTTGTTTTAGTTATGCATGTTTACTATCTGCAACGAAAAATTCTATTGGAAAAAACACTGTCATTTTTCCTTATGTCAGATGCACTTCAGTGTAACTGCAGTCCGATATGCTGTTGAAATACAAACGTGAAAAACAAGGCAACTTCATTGAGCCAAATACTTCCTCCTCTTTAAGTCTCCGTTGTTCTCTGTAAAACTCCTCCCTAGATAAGGGAGGCCAATGGCATCCTGCCAACTTAAGCATTTTTCTCCCTGCTTTCTGTTCATTAGAGACTACGCTCATTTCCTGATCCTCATACTTGCCTTCCACATCCTCACCCCCAACAGTTCATTCAGTCTTCTCTCCTTATACTCAGCTTTGCACCTGTGGATGGAGGCTGCCCACACTTGAAAGAGACTCCCATCTCCCGTGGGCCAAGTGCCCACTGCTCCTCTGCCACTCCTTGATACACTTAATACATCACACTTCTGATCTTCCAAGTACTGCACAGATATTAACTAATCTTCTCTGGAACTTCTTTTAACTTCTTCCACATACGCTTCCTATGTTGTTGCCTCATCATGAGGTATTTGGCCTGGTCCTGTCCCTGAATTGTTGTTTTCTTGCTGACTGAATTGGAGATATCAGACAACCTGTGGGATGGATCCTGGTTTTTCTTTTGATTTACCTTTAAGATTTTATAAACACAATGCACTCTTACAATCTGTCTATAACAAACATATAGCGAAAGGAAGGACTAGCTTGACGCTGCAGTAATAGGTAAAACAGACTCCTCTGTCTCCAACTGAGAGAAAGCGTCTTGGCTATGTGAGATGACTAAATTGAAGAAATTCAAAATTGTCATAAAAGAACAGTGTTGACTTTTCCAACCATTTGCTCATGCAGTATCAACTAAGTTGTTAAAAAAAGAATGTTGGAGGCTGATTCCTATTGGAATTTCTTCAGCCCTATTCAGCCAGTAATGGAAAAGGTGGCTTTCCATCTGATCCTTTAATTATCTTTAATTTTTATAGGTAATTATGGTTTCCTCAAAAAGCGTTCATTTCTCAGAGTCCTGTTTTCAGTCATGTACCGGAGTTTTATTTTAAATAACCTTAGTGGAAGCACAGATGCCCTTTGTAAAAGCCAATTCAAATGAAGCCATTTAAAAATCAGTTACCACTTGGATTCTCCACAACTATCTGTGCATACTTGCTTCATTATAAATCAGCTGTTGTATAAGTTATGCGTTATACAGCCTCTTTTAACAGGTGACAAGGAGTCATCTATTGAATTTCTGTAGAATACTTACACTTCCTAGCCTGGTCTGCGACCTGCTGAGCGAACTGGACTGGCTCTCATTGGATGACCTTTTGGAGTGGGGAGAGGAAAAAGAAAGAAATCCCATTCAGTTCCTCTGAAGGTAATTTTTTTAAAGAAATTCTGAAGTTACAGTTACTTACCAGTTGTGGGTATTGCTTGTCCTTGGGGGCCCAGAAGACTTGGTAATGCTGGTTGTCTTTGTACGGGAACCTGATAGACATCTCAAAAAACCATTAGTAGGCTTGAGTTCTGAAGGTTTTAACCAACTCTCCCGTGGAGAAGAATGTGGATTAAATGCCTAACTATCCATTTGTTGCAGACCACAGTAAGTCACCAGAGTTGTCTATATCATTTTCTATGAGAGAAATGAATCCCACCTCTCCTTTGCCAGAGGGTAAATGTAAATTGCAGGCTCAGGGTAAAGTTCGTCTCCGAGTAACTACATTTTATAAATGGAAGAAGTCTATTTCCTACAAAACGAGATCCATGACAGAAACACAGAAGTGCTACCAAGTGCATTTTAAAACAGCCACTCCTGTCAGCACACAGCAGTATTTTCTTAGTTTATAGCAACAGGAAAACTTCAGTCTGTTTCACACATGGGATTTGATAAAAGTCAGAGGGGGCGGAAATCTCAGTCCCAACAGCTACTTGTTAAATTTTGCAAGAAGCCTTTGAAACATAAACCAAAAGCAAAACGAGCTTTCAGAGAGAACGACTCCACTGCAAACACTACTGAAATGTTTTGCAGAAATACAGATTCTTAGCATACCACACGTTTGACCAACTTCCAGGGGCACGAACAGTAGGACCACCCTATTTTAATATTCAAAAGTATCACAGATTCTATGGTTAAGCACAATGACAGTGCTTCCTGCCCCGTAATTACAGATGCTGGCCAACTTGGTTGCATAGCCACTCAGACATGCACGCACGGTTTCTCTCGCTCACTTTTTGGCCAGTCCAATTAATTCCATACTTACGCATTAATAGTTGGTATTGCGTATTTTCCAGTGTTTGTCAGCATAGCACCCTTTGTATTGGGGTCTTTCACCTCCATCATGAAACTCCTTGGAATTCCTGTGCTCTTTAATTCTGGGAACAGGCTCAACATTTTTGTCCTGTTAAGAAAAGAAATGCAGACATATCTCCTTTTAAGACCCACACTTAAAATGACATTTCAATGATTATTTTAAGCAGCAAAAGCCTTTAATCCTCTCCTTTTACCCAGCATAAGGGTTGCTCGACTAAAATACTTATTTTCCTAAATGAATATAGCCAGGACGTTCCAAAGGCTTGAGCAGTGTTTTGAACTCATTCCATTCTTTGGCTTAAGTTCAGGTTCTTTAAGGGTGAAATATCCCTTAGCTCACCATCCCCTCAGAAAAGAGATACAAACCCGCTCCTCCTCCAAAGCGCAATTCAGAGCACAAATATTCAATAGATGCGGTCAACAGAAACATCTTGGTTTTACATGAAATACTAAAAACTGTGAACTGTCATTAAACAGAGTTAAAACCAGAAACATTTCCAGTAATATTGAAATATATAAAAATATGCATGAAAGTTCACAGAGCAAGATCTGTGGACATACTTAATGTCTATGACCTACAAAAAAGAAAAGTTTACATTTATAATGCCAGGTTTCCCTTGGATTTTGAAGGGCTTTGCAACATTGCCATATGAACCTCTGTCTTTCACCCCAAGAGAAACAATTCTTAATATGAGTATTCATGGATTTGTTACGTAACTGCCAAGGTAAAAAAATGAAAAGCTAAGGAACACCAGAAGTCCCCCACAGTCTTACCCCATTTGTTGGGCAGTTCTTTATACAGTCGCCAGGTTTTCCACAACGAAAGCAAGCAGATGATGGTGGAGGTGGACCCCAGGGTTTCTTCATGTAACTAAAAGGGTTTGGGGTAAAGAAGAAAAAGGTATGCACGTGTCTCTCTCGTTAAAACAAACTTCTCTACAATCTTTCCATAATCTTCAAAGAACAGATTTGACATTATCAACACTTACTTGATTGGATCATATTCCTGGCAAGACTGTAGCATCATAGCTTTTATTTTATCTTCTTCGGAAGCATTGGCTTCAGCCAGATTGGCACTCTGTTTAACAGGTAATTATTTGACACATACATTAGAAACACATTTAAGCCCACACTGCCAAAGAGAACACCACTCACCCAACCCTGTAAAGAGCAGCACAACGCCAGCTGAGGTTGCATGAAAACAGCTGCTCATATGAAACAGAGTTGTCCAAAAGATGTTCTGGGGAGTCCTTACGTCATCACAGGCTGTTTATGTGCCTGTTAACCTACTTGAAAAGAGCATTCCTGGGCACTCAAAACCTTAGGCTCTTCATGTTCCCCCCCACTAACTTCTTCATAGGAAGCAAGTTAACTACAATAAGCAAAACCTGCAGTTTTTTTCCAGTTGACCGTGTCCTTTTAACATACAAATTGTAATATAAATGTTATGCAGAACTGGATCTTCAAATTATTGAAGCCAGCTGATTTTTTTAAAGTAGTATTTGTTCAAATGTTTTTATTACACACTAGTACAGATACAAGCAGGGTCTAAGGGAGTGACTGTAAATGATTTGGACCCTCAAGCACCTATCATTCAGATCAACCACTCATGGTTTTGGTTTTAGATGCATTCATTCACAAAAGCAACCAACTTGTTTCAGCATTTTGTTAAAGGGCTGTTTCATATACACAGCTTTTTCTCAACTGTAACATAATCCAGATCGACATCTATGAAGTCATTTCCATTAACATTTGCAGAAGACTTTACAGATACTTGACTAATTTGTTTGAACCCAAGCGGTTTACAAAACACATCCAAAACCCACAAGACATTACTAGGAATAGACCAAAATTCAAGATGGCATTTAATGCATAATAAAACAGAAAACTTTTTACAACACATTGCCTCCATGCTAAGCCAGTCTGCACTGAGGAGGTTAGAGTAAGGAACCGTTTGGAGCTGCTTTATCTTATGTTCCTCTATTTTTCTGAAATACTTACATTTTCTCAAAAGCTTAAATGTGTACACCACTTGGACAGTTTTTCACATTTTAGAGTAAAACTTCACCTGAGTTTACAGAACCAAGGACATGTTTAGGGACAGCGCTAACAGAGACCAATTTCTCCTGGTGGCTACCTTCCAAACTATTTTTTTTTTCTTACCAAATGTCCACAATTTAATTTCTGCAGTGAGAGAGGGAAGAAGTTACCAGCGGGAAGAGATTTTTCTTTCTGGGAAAGGAACTCCAGCCTGTATTTTCAGAAGAAAGGACTAGCTCCTCTGCATTAGGCCCTGCCTTCTCTAATCTTTGTAACTTTAAAGACTAGTAATTTAATTGGCTAGCACTACGCCTTTTCACAAAGTGCAATCCCTAGTGCTTTCCCAGACAAAGTTACATGTTGTTGAGCAAAAAATGCAAGCAGTTCCATAGCAAAACATGGCATTACAACAGTTTCAGAAGGTCACGTTTGCTAATATGCCACCCATACGCATCAGTATTTTCCTGTAAACAATTAGGTGCATTTGCACAATTTACACAGTCTGCGATCAAACAAATTAGATTGTGTTGTCCACTGTATATATACTACAGTGTATGAAATTGTGCAGCATTCAAAGCATGGATCTATAACTGTAGTGCCTAGAAATTCAAAAATAGCCATGCAGTTGTCCGTGTTCCAGAAATGCTTCTATTTTGGCTCTTGCAAACCCCCCTGAAATGTCCGTCACTTACAGCCAATTAAATTCTTCTGTGAAAATTGTGTTAGTTTCCAATGCAAAATGAACGAAAAGTATGAGAAACGGTAAACAGCTTCTGAAGTGCTTCTTCTTTGTGTCTTGAAGATGAGTAATACTGCAACATTACGTTGCGGCTGATAAGGTCCTCCCCCTTCTATCTTCCCAAACTGGCAACTACTCTTTACCAGGATAGTATCAAAATATACACACATTTTAAAGTCAAAAGAAATACTTTAAATTATTAAAAATTAAATTAAAGGTTTGTTCACATGACAACAGTTATCCAGCTATAGATCACAGTATAAGATTTAAAAATACAAAGCAAACACTTTTTTTTTAAGAATATATATGTACCTTAGTAAGCTGGGCCAGAGAAATAGATGCAGAAGAGTCATCAATCTGTTCACAAAAAATTAAACTCATATTCAAGTTCTACAATTAAAAACAGAGCAATAGTTAACCTCTACTGTAGTCTGACAGTCTGCACTATATCCTCCGAGTGTCACTGAAAGAGCCATTTCCAACCTAGTGTAGTTGGTATTTGTTCAAAACAAAGTCCAAACCTGTGACAGCTTAAGAGTGCCTATGTGGTTAAGGAGAAGAAGCTAAACTAACCAAACCCGCTGGAGATCAACTTATTGCTCCAGAATATCTCAGAGAGGGACCCTTGTCAAATGCTCACAGCTGCTTAAAAGTCGAAGGGGTAAGGAAGCTATCAATTTTCAGCTAAAAAGGATTTTAAAAAAATATTTATTTGAGAAGGAAGCATCACTACAGCAAACTTCTTTTCAGTGTGGTTTGTAAACTAATCAGCCAAGTATTTCCTTGTGTTACTTATTTCTGTTTTAGCAGCAGAACGACAGTGTCTTCAAACCTGAAGAAAAACGCTGCCCCTTTTCCAAATGTAAATTCAAAGTGGCAGTATCCTAAAGAAAAGCTTAGCCTTTGGGAAATTAAAGCAGCATCCAGCCCTGAAGTCACCCAGATCCAAAAATGTACTGCAGGCGGAGGTTAAGAAAAATGACAGGGATTTTACCCTTTACAAATGCACCAGGCTCTAACCTTGTGCCAGAATTTGTACACTGGATTTTACGTATTTTCATTTGCAGACAAACTATTAAACTAAACTGCTTCATCTGATAAAGCGGAAAGGTCAAATGTAGAACTTTAGAATACCACTTTGTGTAGCAACGATATTTAAATTCACAGCAATCTATGAAAGACAGTTATGCACTCAGAGGGGCCCAAACAATATCACTTCAATTATACAGTTTCAGGAACAAATACCCAAGTCTTTAAGGACATGAAAAGGAAGCATTTAGCTGCACAGAACTGTCCTCAAAACGTGTGGGACATGTTGGTTTTGGTATTTGTTTGAACCCCCAAGTCAAAAGTAAGAAACAGTACCATGTTTAACAATAATGGTTTCTCAGTGGTTTTTGATAACATTTTCAAAAACCATGTTCAGTTGTGCAAACCTTGAACCTACGTGATCTAAAAACGATTGTACATTATCTGTACAACACAAAGTCGTTCAGGAAATAGTCTAGCATATCCAGTATGAAATACAATGCATTACTAGGCACAAACACCAATATTCACATTAGATAGAACTGTGCAAATGATGGCATTACTCTGTTTCTACTATGCTGAATCAAATACATTGTATTTACAACATATACTATGTTTTACTGGAAAATCTATTAAGTTAATGTTTGGAAAATTAATCCAAGGCTACCTTAAGTGCAGCGTGCAGCAAAAGTGTGAGATTGTGTTTTTACATACTGCTTTTGATGTTCCACTTACTGGCTCAGTTTGACTTCTAGAAGAAGAAATAAAGGTGATCAGAACTTCAAATACAGCACTTGTACCAAAAACATAAAGCACTGAAAACAGATTATAAAACCTGAACATCAAAACTTTATGTTCTGATAGTCTAGTGAATGTGGAAATTTATTCATATACATAAACCGTTCTCTCTTGGTACATTCAGTGCAACTAAAAAAACCCCCCAGAATCCCATTTCTACTTTGTCACAAATTACTCTAAGGCTTACAGATATAGAACACGACCGTGCAAGGGGAAGTCCTCAGATAGTTTGTCTCTGCTACATAAGTATCAAAACCAGGAAGTCTGTACTACAGTTTTGTGTTCATAAATAATCAACCATCAAAATACGAAGGTAACTTTAGCCAATCTGTGTATCGCTAGTATTACAAATAGGTACCAGATGGAGTCCTTTAGTTTCTAAGAAAGAACAGTGATAGTCTAGACACTTCCAAGTGCACCTGTACTTAAGTGAAAAAAATCAGTCATCTGACAAATAACAACAATGTCAGCAGCATCGTCTTTAGAACAGTGTTTCTCTGTGGAAGCCCAAGCACTGTGTTCAGATATCTTAGCCATGAAAGTGCCAAAACACTAAATGTGTTACATATGCTATATGGACTAAAAACAGTAGTAGAAATGTCACCTGAAAGCAGGTCCTAGGCCTTTGTGCGATTTAGGAGACCTGTGAAAAAAAAAAAGGTCTTGGTTGCCAGAATTTGCTTCAAGATAATCTTGAAAATGCTACGATATTTTAGGAAATATTTATTAAATTTGAAAACTTGCTGAGATTCCACATACTCATTGATCTGTATCTGCACGCTACTCATCATGAATCAGCCATGCAACCATTGATGTCGTTAACAAACAATTCACACATCATCCAAAGCGTCCCATGAGCAGAGGCAATTCAAAGGCTGCTGTGCAATTGGTGTACAAATAGAAAGGCGCACGCTCCCTGCCACTGCTAGAACACCACCAGGCTCGCAATGACAGCCACGTACCTCCTGAAGTTGAGGAAGGACAAGGACATCCTTTAGATTACCACAGCATGGATTCTTCATACATTTACCTTCAAGAGCGTACTAAAAGGAGAGTAACGCATTTTTGAAGGCCTCTCCACCATTACAGCATACATTCATTATTCCCAAACATTCACCACTCTACCAGTTGTTTCTGCAATGTTCACAGCTGAAAGACTAGAAAGCTAATCTGCCTGGTTAATTTTCAGCGCTAGAACAGCAGTGCCATTCCTTCCTTATCCCTTTATACATACAGGTATGTATTTGACCTTTGATGCTAGCCGCATCTATCCTCTCATTTTAGGGCAGCATTACAAAACCAGGAGAGGGTGCCCGAAACAGAGGATGCACTGACAAGACAGCACTAAGCAGACGTGTTTAAATTAACCCCCAAAACAAGGCCATGTTTATAAGCACAGTGCTGCGGTGTCCAGAATTACTAGAGGGTGCCTGAAAACACTGCAACAACTACTGCAGGAATACGCCCAAAGTTGAGATGCAGAGCCACATAAATTCAGGGTTTTTTGCCTGCAGATGCCTCGTGGGTACCGGGAGGCTGCTGTACTCTTTGTTCGAGACACAGTGTAACTCCTCCGTCTACTTGATTTATTGAGAACCAACATTAGAAAGACATGGCAAAACCACAAGCTAATAATATCTACTAATTGTGGTGGAGAGACCTATCTTTAAGGCGGCTGGAAAACATGACCGTTCAAACAATGCTAATGTAGCTGATATAGAACTGGACTGTATGAATACATAAATGACAGCAGTAATCCTCTAGTCAGCATTGCATTGGAATAGCTGTAATTTTAATCAATACACCTGATTCTCTGTCCTCCGTAAATCTTAGGAATACAGAACCAAAACCCGGAGCACAGATACCAGCTTAGGGTAAAAACAGACGTAGCAAGATAACTAGTAACATTTGGTAATGTGCTAAACTGCTTACTGAGTTTCAAGTTTGGAAAGGATTAACTATTCCTTCATCGTACTTGCACAAAAGGCAATACACTTTAGGATACTGTTCTTTTTCTCTTGCCTGAAACGGACATTGTCTTGAGGAAACGCATAGGAATCGCTTACGAATGGAACTTCTTGTTTGCATCGTTCGCCAACTGGTAAACCTTGGTCTTTCCTCTATAGCTAGTATGCAAAAAACCCAGATTCGGGGCGTAAGAATACCTGCCATATCCCCCCCAAATGCCAGAAACAGTCAAACACTGAGAATCAGGCTCTTCTGAGACGGGAACAAAGTATGCGTTTACGCTACAATGCGTATCTGTCTTTACTATAAAAGCCATAAGAGCAAACACATATAATAAGGAATCTCTGCACGTCGAGGAAACAGGATCTACAACTTGGGTCTCAGAACAATCAACCCCAAGAACAAACCCAATAGAATAATCTTAAAAGTTACCATGGTTGGAGTTCGAACCCCATGTCCCAGCAGGCCTAAAAATGTAAGTCCACTTTCGGACAGATACATTAAAATCTACCCCATGCTAACAAAAATTAACAGCAGCTTTAACAAGAAAGAACGCCTCTGTAAACTAATATCCATAAAAAAAGTTAACACACTGAAACCCCTAACAAAGAATACAATGCTTTATGGATACTTACATAACATCGGTTTTGCAGGTAGCTTTAACTCCTCCAACAGGGATTCTTCTAACAATTACCGATGAGTTCTTAGGAATCAGGGCATTCTCATCTGTGTATTCTGAAAACAACATAAATACAGAGAAAAACATCAGTCAATTCGTAAGAATGCATGCTCATATGTAATTACGTAGCACTTCGCAGAATCCCTTTACAGATACAAAAGCAAAATTTTATATGTAACATCACGCTTTCATCGTCTCAACACACTAACAGTATATTTCAAGAAATCTTGGGGTTTGAGAATCAAACACAAGCAGCAAAATCTTTTTCCTTTTTTTAAAACAGTTTGAATGCCAACAGCAAAATGGACTCAAAGGTCACTAAAGGAGAGTCTGCTAATGCACGAGGTTCTTTCCTGACCTAGCTTAAAGTTGCTTTTGCTTCCGTTAGGCTACAAAACCCATAGATCTTTGGAGAAAAACAAACCACAGCAAAGTCTCACCTGCCTAAACCAGATTCTAAAGTCTGACTAGCTTGCCCTGCCACCAAACAGGCACTTAGCTAAAGCACGAGAACTCTGCGCCATTGCTTTCATAGCTGTTAACTAAAAACCAGTCACCTGTGCTGCCAGTGCTCAAGCCTGACAGAACACAGAAGAGAGCCTGCCGCCTCTGCCTGTTTCTTGGAGCTTAATCCATCAACAACCACACTTCTCAGCTGCTCAGGGCTTTACGTTTAAATGGAAACAGAACTGGCAGTGCTAGAATTTGGATCACAGACATTTTGGGGTTTTTTTGAGCTTGCTTTCACAAGTAGGGCAGAATTGGCTCAAACTCAAGTGGTATCTCCCCTCTTAAGCTAATCATCTAGTTTGAATTAACCAAAGGGACGTGAATTCGTTCGATCGATTCCCTTTTTGCAGAGCAGAGAGGCCCAAATGAAATTACTTAGGAAGACAGCCTTGAAAAGCCTTTCAGGAACAGCGTGTGCCTGAAGCTCTCCATGCTTTGCCTTGGCTTACACCCTGTTAGTCTTCTGAAGAGGAGGAAAGCCGCCTGACCTTTTACATAAGGCCCAAACAAAAAAAACCAACTACCTGAGACACTTGGACTGAGTAAGCTTAAAATGCAAAGATCTCTCCATGAGAATGCTTTTTCTATTGTACTTACACAAGCTGGATAGGACTAAATATTTTAAAGCACTATCAGCAGGCATCCCCTGTAATCTGCCTACAGTTTTAAATATTCAAAGCCCTTACCTTTGCAGAGCGAATCAGAACAATGGTCTGAGAACCAAAGATACTGTATACCTCGTCAAGCCCTGTCAGGT